>NC_034189.2:17082686-17382686 GCF_002021735.2 Oncorhynchus kisutch | reverse complement strand
CGATGCCGCTGTCCTAAAGTACATACAGGGGGGGTGAATATCAGTTTAATCAGGAAACTGACCTATTACCGTCCTCGCTCACACTGCTCTAAGGAAGAAGTCATGTGAGTTTTTATACCATACTGTGCCGTACTGTACTGTAATGTAAGAAAATTAGATGAACGCTTTCCAAATATATTTCAATTATTAATTTAATTAAACATTTCCCTCCCTCCCTCCCTCCCACCCACTCTTTTTATTTCCCCCCCCCCCTTCTCTCTCTCTCTCTCTCTCTCTCTGTCTGTCTCGCTATCAGTGTCACACTGAAAACCAGGGGTTCGCTCTGTCTCGACCCAAATGGGAATTTTGCCAAAACACTGATTGAAAGACAAATCAAAGTGTGAGTTTATGGATGGTTTATTGCACAGGCTATTTTATGAAGTCAGAATGATGTTATTATTTGGAGTGATGGTTGCTGATAATAGACCTCTGTACGCCTATGTAGATATTCCATTCAAAATCATCCGTTTCCAGCTACAATAGTCATTTACAACATTAACAATGTCTACACTGTACTGTCTACACTGTGCTTTTCTTTCAAAAACAAAGACATTTCTAAGTGACCACAAACTTTTGAATGGTGGAGTACATATATTTATCATTTTTATTTCATTTGATATATTGGGCTCCTGAGTGGTGCAGCGGTCTAAGGCACTGCATCTCAGTGCTTGAGGCGTCACTACAGACACCCTGGTTCGATTCCAGTCTGTATCACAACCGGCCGTGATTGGGAGTCCCATAGGGCGACGCATAATTGTCCGGATTTGGCCAGTGTAAGCCGCCACTGTGAATAAGAATTGGTTCTTAACTGACTTGCGTAGTTAGATAATGTCATCTATGTGTGCCATATAGATCATGGGCCATTTACAGGTACACTTGAGTATATGAGGGATACAAATAATGTTGAAAGCAGGTGCTTCCACACAGGTGTGGTTCCTGAGCAATTCCTAAACAATTAACATCCCGTCATGCATAAAAATGCTGGGCAGGTCCAGTTATTTTGGCTACCATGGTTATTCACCCATAGGATGACAATGCCCCCCATCACAGAGCACGACTGGTCACTGAACGGTTTGATGAGCATGAAAACGATGTAAACTATATGCCATGGCCGTCTCAGTCACTAGATCTCAACTTAACATTTATGGGAGATTCTGGAGCGGCGCCTGAGACAGTGTTTTCACCACCATCAACAAAACACCAAATGATGGAATTTCTTGTGTAATAACGATGTTGCATCCCTCCAATAGAGATCCAGACACTTGTAGAATTTATCTCAAGGCGCGTTGAAGCTGTTCTGGCTCGCAGTGGCCCAACGCCCCATTAAGAGAAAACAATGTTGTTGTTTCCTTTATTTTGTCAGTTACCTGTATTTTCCTCTAAATAAATATGGTTTGAAGCTTCACAGGGTAGGGTACAGTATCGATTCTTCCATAAATATATTCTTCCATGAAAGTTAACAGAGTACACTCTCTATTCTGACCAAAATGTATTCTTCCATGAAAGTTAACAGAGTACACTCTCTATTCTGACGAAAATGTATTCTTCCATAAAGCTTAACAGAGTACAGGATCTAGTCAGCCATAAATATAGTCTGCCATGAAGCTTATGGATTCTAACATGTATCTCAGAGGTTTAATCAGCACACCTTCTCTCCTACAGAAATCAACAGCGTCAGAATCAACGTTCCATTGAGACTCTCTCCACACATGCCACCACTAGCACTTGATCACTCTTTGTCTGGCACTGGAGGCTGTGCCAACCTGCAACCCCTCTGTTGGCTTATCTTTGAAGTGGGGTTGGCCCCAGTCAAGTCTTGAATGGGTGATCGTAACCAGATCAAATCAAATCAATCAAATCAAATTTATTTATATAGCCCTTCGTACATCAGCTGATATCTCAAAGTGCTGTACAGAAACCCAGCCTAAAACCCCAAACAGCAAGCAATGCAGGTGTAGAAGCACGGTGGCTAGGAAAAACTCCCTAGAAAAGTGGTGTTGGAGCACCAGTAGGGGGGACTGTTTCCTCTGGTCCAAAGAGACTTCAATCAATGAGTCGGGACAGTGATGGGGACACTGACCTAGAAAGTGGCTGTCCTTTTAATGTGTTTATTATATGTAGGTATTTATATTTTATATTTATACAGTATAGACATGAAGGAATAATGTAATAGTATTGTTGATATAAAACCTGTATTTGATATTTATAGTCATGTATTCTTTTTTCAAATAAAGCAAACATTTATGGGACATAGATTACTTGTTTTCTCAACAATCTGCTCAAAAATGAGTTGTATGTGTACTTAATCCAAAAGATTGATATATACATATCACACCTTGAGCACTGCTCTATGGCTGTACTGTTGGTCAAATGTAGTTCATTTAATTAAACTTTTAATTAAACAGCATACCTGTTTTGCCAAGTTTGTCTCTACGCATATCATAACATATCATCAGCTTTCATACCCTATATGCCATGTTCTACTAGACTGTACCATATCATATATACACTGACTGTACAAAACATTAGGAACACATTCTTAATGTTGAGTTGGACCCCCTTTTGCCCTCATAACATACTCAATTCATCAGGGGCATGGACTCTACAAGGTTTCCAAAACATTTCACAGGAATGCTGACCCATGTTGAATGCTGGCCCAAGTTGGCTGGATGTCCTTTAGGTGGTGGACCATTCTTGATACACACAGCAAAATGTTGAGCATGAAAATCCCAGCAGCGTTGCAGTTCTTGACACACTCAAAGCGGTGCGCCTGGCAACTCCTACCATAACCCGTTCAAAGGCACATAAATATTTGTCTTACCCATTCACCCTCTGAATGGCACACACACAAAATCCATGTCTCAATTGTCTCAACCCTTAAAATCTGTCTCCTCCCCTTCATCTACACTGAAGTGGATTTAATAAGTTATAAGGGATCATAGCTTTCACAGGGATTCACCTGGGAAGTCTATGTCATATAAACACTCAGTGTATATACCATACCACCATATCATACTATAACCCACACCACCATATCTATCATATCTCATCTTATACCAAGATGGTATGAGTCAGACGTCCTTTGTCCTAGTCTTGTCGTGTCCCGTGTATATATATATTTACATCTTTCTTCACATGTTTTATATATTTTCTTTTCCAAAAACTCAACTTCAAAACACTCTCCTGCAACCCGCCTCACCAATTTATAAAAAAATATATATTATTTACCTCAAATCTGAAATCCACAATAGAAGCTAGCCAGAAGCTAACCAGAAGCTAGCCAGAAGCTAACCAGAAGCTAGCCAGAAGCTAACCAGAAGCTAGCCAGAAGCTAGCCACTTTACTGGCTAACGTTAGTACTCAGCTAACCATGGTTTGTGGTCATCAGCTATCCTTTAGCTCGAAAAGCTATCGCCAGTTTTGTACAACGCAACTCAGACCAGAACATACCGGACCTATTTTTCTCTCCATATCCCCGGATTTCAACAGCAAGATCTGGCCATTTATACCTGGATCTCGCAGCTAGCTAGCTGCTATCCGTGTGACTATTGGCTTACGTCGATCCCGGAGCAAACATCAATTATTCCGGAGCTAGCCAGCTGAAGAGTTCCATCAGCCACTCCTGGGCTACAATCACCTATCCGGACCCGTTTTACTGCTGATGCAGAGCCCCACCGCACCTTCACGACTGGACTACCGACGTTATCTGCCCGAGGGAGTTACTGGCCCCTCCAGCGCGACGTTACCTGAAAGCCCATCTGCGGCCCGCTAATCGTTAGCTGTCTTATCGGCTGCTATCTGAATAGGTCTATCGGACAATTTTTCTTGGGTCACTATAACTATATCTATTTTGCCAATTGGATTGGTCCCCTCTACCAGACGGAACCCACTAATCTACCGACAGAAATGCACGAGGAGGCTAAGAACAGACCTCCATCCTATGCTAGCTTGCTACCGATGGCCCAGCTAGGTTTCTGAATCGCAGTTACCCCACAACATTTTCCGACAAGATAGAACTGCCAAAGGGGGCGGAGTTGCAATCTACTGCAGAGATAGCCTGCAGAGTTCTGTCTTACTATCCAGCTCTGTGCCCAAACAAACAAAAAATCCACATCTCCAGAAACAAGTCTCTTACCATTGCCGCTTGCTATAGACCACCGTCTGCCCCCAGCTGCGCCCTGGACACCACATGCGAATTGATTGCCCCCGATCTATCTTCAGAGCTCATGCAGCTAGGCAACCTAAACTGGAACATGCTTAACACCCCAGCCATCCTACAATCTAAGCTTGATGCCCTCAATCTCACCCAAATGATCAATGAACCTACCAGGTACCACCCCAAAGCCGTAAACATGGGCACCCTCATAGATATCATCCTAACCAACTTGCCCTCTAAATACTGCTGTTTTCAACCAAGATCTCAGCGATCACTGCCTCATTGCCTGCATCCGTAATGAGTCAGCGGTCAAACGACCTCATCACTGTCAAACGCTCCCTGAAACACTTCAGCGAGCAGGCCTTTCTAATCGACCTGGCCGGGGTATCCTGGAAGGATATTGATCTCATCCCATCAGTAGAGGATGCCTGGTTATTTAAAAAAAGCCTTCCTCACCATCTTAAATAAGCATGCCCCATTCAAGAAATTTTGAACCAGGAACAGATAAAGCCCTTGGTTGTCTCCAGACCTGACTGCCCTTAACCAACACAAAAATATCCTATGGTGTTCTGCATTAGCATCGATCAGCCCCCGTGATATGCAACTTTTCAGAGAAGCTAGAAACCAATATACACAGGCAGTTAGAAAAGTCAAGGCTAGCTTTTTCAAGCAGAAATTTGCATCCTGCAACACAAACTCCAAAAAGTTCTGGGACACCTCCTCCCAGCTACTCACTGCACTTAGGATAGGAAACACTGTCACCACCGATAAATGCACTATAATTGAGCATTTCAATAAGCATTTTTCTATTGCTGGTCATGCTTTCCACCTGGCTACCCCTACCCCGGTCAACAGCACTGCACCCCACACAACAACTCGCCAAAGCCTTCCCCATTTCTCCTTCTCCCAAATCCAGTCAACTGATGTTCTGAAAGAGCTGCAAAAATCACCCGGGCTAGACAATCTGGACCCTTTCTTTCTAAGATTATCTGCTGAAATTGTTGCAACCCCTATTACTAGCCTGTTCAACCTCTCTTTCGTGTCGTCTGAGATTCCCAAAGATTGGAAAGCAGCTGCGGTCATCCCGCTCTTCAAAGGGGGGGACACTCTTGACCCCACCTGCTACAGACCAATATCTATCCTACCCTGCCTTTCTAAGGTCTTCGAAAGCCAAGTCAACAAACAGGTTACCGACCATTTCGAATCCCAACATACCTTCTCCGCTATAGAATCTGGTTTTTTGAGCTGGTCATGGGTCCACCTTAGCCACGCTCAAGGTCCTAAACGATATTTTAACCGCCATCGATAAGAAACAATACCGTGCAGCCGTATTAATTGACCTGGCCAAAGCTTTCGACTCTGTCAATCACCACATCCTCATCGGCAGACTCGATAGCCTTGGTTTCTCAAATGATTTCCTCGCCTGGTTCACCAACTACTTCTCTGATAGAGTTCAGTGTGTCAAATCGGAGGGCCTGTTGTCCGGGCCTCTGGCAGTCTCTATGGGGGTGCCACAAGGTTCAATTCTTGGACCGACTCTCTTCTCTGTATACATCGCTCTTGCTGCTGGTGAGTCTCTGATCCACCTCTACGCAGACGACACCATTCTGTATACTTTTGGCCCTTCTTTGGACACTGTGTTAACTAACCTCCAGATGAGCTTCAATGCCATACAACTCTCCTTCCATGGCCTCCAATTGCTCTTAAATACAAATCAAACTAAATGCATGCTCTTCAACCGATCGCTGCCTGCACCTGCCCGCCCGTCCAACATCACTACTCTGGACGGTTCTGACTTAGAATATGTGGACAACTACAAATACCTAGGTGTCTGCTTAGACTGTAAACTCTCCTTCCAGACTCACATCAAACATCTCCAATCCAAAGTAAAATCTAGAATTGGCTTCCTATTTCGCAACAAAGCATCCTTCACTCATGCTGCCAAACATACCCTTGTAAAACTGACCATCCTACCGATCTTCGACTTCGGCGATGTCATTTACAAAATAGCCTCCAATACCCTACTCAACAAATTGGATGCAGTCTATCACAGTGCCATCCGTTTTGTCACCAAAGCCCCATATACTACCCACCACTGCGACCTGTACACTCTTGTTGGCTGGTCCTCGCTTCATACTCATCGCCAAACCCACTGGCTCCAGGTCATCTACAAGACCCTGCTAGGTAAAGTCCCCCATTATCTCAGCTCGCTGGTCACCATAGCAGCACCCACCTGTAGCACGCGCTCCAGCAGGTATATCTCTCTGGTCACCCCCAAAACCAATTCTTCCTTTGGCTCTCCTTCCAGTTCTCTGCTGCCAATGACTGGAACGAACTACAAAAATCTCTGAAACTGGAAACACTTATCTCCCTCACTAGCTTTAAGCACCAGCTGTCAGAGCAGCTCACAGATTACTGCGCCTGTACATAGCCCATCTATAATTTACCCCAACAACTACCTCTCCCCCTACTGTATTTATTTATTTATTTTGCTCTATTTCTCTCTACTTTGCACATTCTTCCACTGCAAATCTACCATTCCAGTGTTTTACTTGCTATATTGTATTTACTTCGCCACCATGGCCGTTTTTTGCCTTTACATCTCTTATCTCACCTCATTTGCTCACATTGCATATAGACTTATTTTTCTACTGTATGTTTGTTTTACTCCATGTGTAACTCTGTGTTGTTGTATGTGTCGAACTGCTTTGCTTTATCTTGGCCAGGTCGCAATTGTAAATGAGAACTTGTTCTCAAATAAAAAAATTATACTATATCATACATATATCATATATCATATATCATAAATATCATACTATATACAGTGCATTTGGAAAGTATTCTGACCCCTTGACTTTTTCCACATTTTGTTACGTTACAAACTTATTCTAAAATGGATGAAATATTTTTTTTCATCATCAATTTACGCACAATACCGAATTACCGACAGAAATACCTTATTTACATAAGTATTCAGACCTTTTGCTATGATACTCAAAATTGAGCTCAGGTGCATCCTGTTTCCATTGATCAAACTTGAGATATTTCTACAACTTGATTGGAGTCCACCTGTGGTAAAATCAATTGGACATGATTTGGAAATGCACACATAAGATCACACAGTTGACAGTGCATGTAATAGCAAAAACAAAGTCATGGTTTGGCACAGAGAGATCTTTGATGAAAACCTTATCCATATTGCTCAAGACCTAAGACTGTGGCGAAGGTTCACCTTCCAACAAAACAATGACCCTAAGAACACAGCCAAGACAATGCAGGAATGGTTTCGGGACAAGTCTCTGAATGTCCATGTGCAGCCCAGCCAGAGACCGGAAATGAACCCGATCAAACATCTCTGGAGAGACCTGAAAATAGCAGTGCAGTGTCACACCCCAGTGTCACACCCCATTCAACCTGACAGAGCTTGAGAGAATCTGCAGAGAATGGGAGAAACTCCCCAAATACAGGTGTGCCAAGCTTGTAACGTCATACCCAAGAAGACTTGAGGCTGTAATCTCTGCTTCAACCAGATTAATTTGTAGTTTTGCTCGTCTTGCTTACCAGATGTCTGAGTGAAGGGACAACAGTGTTGTTGCAAGGTTACTCTGCATCAGAAGCCCAATTGGTGGGACAAGTTTTTCTTTATTCTGTTCCTGAGGACCCAAATGGGTGCACATCTTAGTTTTTGAAGCTAGCACTAAAAACTAATCTAAGCTTTGATGATGATTTGATTAGTGGAATCAGGTAAGTAATGCTAGTAGTGCTGAGATGAAGGTAGACTGTAGGTGGAGTCAGAGGGGCTTAACAGGCATGATACACTAGCACAGGATGCCGTGTGGTAAAATACCGCTTCCCATTAATTTCAATGGAAGGAAAGCAGTGAGAAGAGGAGAGGGCAGGGGACCTTTGGGTGGTGCAAAGGTGGTGTGGAAGGCAGTGAAAAATACACTTTTCCTAACTTTATGCAAATCACCAGCGGCGACGACCAATCATATCGAGTGGTTCCCATGACGAATTTGACACTATGCGACTCAAGGCTGGAGACTTTCTTCAACAAAGCTGGCTGACAAAAATACTAGGATGGAAGCAAATGTAAGTGATTATAATGTCATAACGAATCATGCAAAAAATGTACATTTGACAGGAATGTGTTTGTTAACTCTTGATTCTAGCCATCCGGGATCGTGAATACAGCCTCAAGCTCATTACCATAACGCAACGTTAACTATTCATGAAAATCGCAAATTAAATTAAATTAATATGCTAGCTCTCAAGTTTAGCCTTTTGTTAACAACACTGTCATCTCAGATTTTCAAAATATGCTTCTCAACCATAGCAAAACAAGCAGTTGTGTAACAGCTAGAGTAGCTAGCGTAGCATTTAGCGTTAGCATCAGCAGGCAACATTTTCACAAAAACCAGAAAAGCATTCAAATAAATAATTTACCTTTGAAGAACTTCGGATGTTTTCAATGAGGAGACTCTCAGTTAGATAGAAAATGTTAAGTTTTTCCAAAAACATTATTTGTTTAGGACAAATCGCTCTGTTTTGTTCATCACGTTCAGCTACGAAAAAAACCTGTATCCAGGAGTGTAATTATCCCCGCAGCTCATTAGCATAACACAACGTTAACTATTAATGAAAATCGCAAATGAAATGAAATTAATATGCTAGCTCTCAAGCTTAGCCTTTTGTTAACAACACTGTCATCTCAGATTTTCAAAATATGCTTCTCAACCATAGCAAAACAAGCATTTGTGTAACAGCTAGCGTAGCTAGCGTAGCATTTAGCGTTAGCATCAGCAGGCAACATTTTCACAAAAACCAGAAAAGCATTCAAATAAATAATTTACCTTTGAAGAACTTCGGATGTTTTCAATGAGGAGACTCTCAGTTAGATAGCAAATGCTCAGTTTTTCCTGAAAGATGATTTGTTTAGGACAAATCGCTCCGTTTGGTGCATCACGTTTGAAAATTCAGTCATCAAAACGCCGAACTTTTTTCCAAATTAACTCCATAATATCGCCTGAAACATGGTAAACGTTGTTTAGAATCAATCCTAAAGGTGTTTTTCACATATCTCTTCATGATATATCGTTCGTGGAAGCCTCCTCTCTCCTCTCAATCACTGGATGACTGCGTGCAGTTTGTAGATTACGCACCAATTTAGACAAAGGACACCGGGCGGACCCCTGGTAAATGTAGTCTCTTATGGCCAATCTTCCAATGATATGCCTACAAATACGTCACAATGCTGCAGACACCTTGGAGAAACGACAGAAAGGGCAGGCTCAGTCCTGGCGCATTCACAGCCATATAAGGAGACAATGGAAAACAGAGCCTCAAAAATTCTGCTCATTTCCTGTTTGAAGTTTCATCTTGGCTTCGCCTGTAGCATGAGTTCTGTGGCACTCACAGATAATATCTTTGCAGTTTTGGAAACGTCAGAGTGTTTTCTTTCCAAAGCTGTCAATTATATGCATAGTCGAGCATCTTTTCGTGACAAAATATTGCGCTTAAAACGGGGACGTTTTTTAATCCATAAATTAAAAGAGCGCCCCCTATATCCAAGAAGTTAATGTAGAGACAAACGATTATGCATGTTTTTTTATCATGATAATTAATGAAAATCACAATTTAGCAAGCTAGCTGACTAGCTAACATTAGTCAGCTAGCTGGCTAGATTTATGGGTGTTGTGACATGAGTATGACATTGTAATTCTGGTTGTTTAATGTTTTAGGGACTCCTGAAACAACCAGCACACCAGGCTGTCATCTTCTGAAATAGTGGATGTAAAGAATCTAGCTAGCTAAAGCATTTACTGCAAATTGAATGTACAATTTTGTAAGCTTGCCTTGCTGATATTTGCCATGCAATGCAGAAAGATGAAATAACGTAGCTAGCTATGTTCTTGCTTATCGTGCAGTGGAAGATAAAAAATACCTGTATGCCTATGGATGTGTAGCTAGCTATCTGGCCGATCTGTGTGTACCCACACGTTTGTTATACATATTAGTTCAGAACCTAGCTATGAACCTCAGCTATCATAGCCAATTGTATCAACTTCAAAACAGGCTGAATGACATTAATGGAGCCTATGGATTGAGTAGAATATAATATAACTGTCATGTTTGTCGTAAGGATCGGACCAAGGCGCAGTAGTGAGTAGAGTTCCACATCATTTTAATAAATCGAAACACACTGAACAAAACAACAAACAACCAAACGAAACGTGAAGCTACTGATGTGCACTAAGGAAACTATACAGACAAGATCCCACAACACAAATGAGGAAAATGGCTACCTAAATATGATCCCCAATCAGAGACAACGATAAACAGCTGTCTCTGATTGGGAACCATATCAGGACAACATAGACATACAAAAATCCTAGACACACAAAAACTAGAGTACCCACCCTAGTCACACCCTGACCTAACCAAAATATATAGAAAAACAGAGATATCTAAGGTCTGGGTGTGACAATAACTCTGTGCTGTTGTTGCCATGCATGAGATCCCCACATTGTAGCCTGTAGCTTTAATATTTTCACTGATCATGTACTCTACCTTGGCAAATAAAGGTGTGTGGAGTAAAGGTGGTCTTGAGTTTTTTTCCTTTTTTCCTCTGGTTGCAAATGTGACATGCTGGTCGAAATGAGATAAAACAGATTTAAGTTTGCCTGCCTTAAAGTCCCCAGTCACTAGGAGTGCCGCTTCTAGGTGAGCATTTTCTTGTTTGCTTATGGCCTTATACAGCTGATTGAGTGCAGTCTAGCACAGACTGGAATATGTTCCGGGATTCATCCAATGGCAATGAGGAGTATACCACCTCAGTCATCGTGTTCATCAATAAGTGCATCGACGACGTCGTCCCCACTGTGACTGTACGTACATATCCCAACCAGAAGCCATGGATTAAAGGAAACATCCGCATCGAGCTAAAGGCTAGTGCTGCCGCTTTCAAGGAGCGGGACACTAATCCAAACGCTTATAAGAAATGGACTATGGACTACAAAGGGAAACCCAGCCGTGAACTGCGTAGTGACGTGAGCCTACTAACGAGCTAAATGCCTTTTATGCTCGCTTCGAGGTAAGCAACACTGAAGCATGCATGAGAACATCAGCTGTTCTGAACGAGAGTGTGATAACGCTCTGTCATACTATCCAGGTCTGTTCACAAACAATTTGAGCTTCTACTTTAAAAATCCACCTTTCCAGAAATAAGTCTCTCACCATTGCCGCTTGACACCCTTCAGCCCTCAGCTGTGCCCTAGACACCATATGTGAATTGATTGCTCCCCATCTATCTTCAGAGTTCTTACTGTTAGGTGACCTAAACTAGGATATGCTTAAAACCTCTTCTGGATCGGACCCTTTCTAAAATTTTTGCCTGAAATGACATACCCAAATCTAACTTCCTGTAACTCAGGCAATGATATGCATATGCTTGGTACAACTTGAAAGGAAGCACTTTGAAGTTTGCGGAAATGTGAAAGGAATGTAGGAGAATATAACACAATATATCTGGTAAAAGATAATACAAAGATTTTAAAAAACATTATTTTGTATCTTTTTTGGCCATCGTGTATTATTCCAGCCCAGCTGCAATTTAGATTTTGGCACCTAGATAGAAGCAGTGTATGTGCAACATTTTAAACTGATCCAATGAACCATTGCATTTATGTTCAAACTGTTGTATCAAGACTGCCCAAATCTGCCTAATGGGTTTATTAATAACTTTTCATGTTCAAATCTGTGTACTCTCCTCAAACAATTGCATGCTATTCTTTCACTGTAATAGCTGCTGTAAATTGGACAGTGCAGTTAGATTAACACGAATTTAAACTTTCTGCCAATATCAGATATGTCTATATCTTGGGAAATGTTCTTGTTAGTTACAAGCTTGTTCTAATCACATTAGCCTACGTTAGCTCAAAATCCCGCAGGGGACCCACTGATCATGAAGAAGTTGTTTAAGCCTCTAATAAATACACGGGACAAGACCCGTAATAGACTACACAGGACCCGTAATAATCCCTATTGTTAAAGGAATTAAATTACTCTATGTTTTAATACCCAATTAAAATGAAACACTATGTCAATTCATAAGGATTTGTAAGACCCTTATTCTATAATAATAGACAGAGCCCAGTCATAAAGTCAAACAGCAGAGTTTATTCACGAGAGTACTGAATACGATACAGTTTACCACAGGTTATAAACTGAAAATGACGTCAGCATTTTCTAAATGTTCCGTCTCTTCTTGACACTGGTAGAAAGGCTCTATAGTTCTCAAGCCTTCCCTCCTCGCCTAGAGCCAAGGTCAGCCAGTGTAGATAAGCATTCTAGTCAGTCTGGAGATATAGTTAATTCATTTCTACAAAGGAACAGACAGTCAAAGGAACAGACAGTTCTAAAGTCTTGACCACCTTCACACACATTATATTCAGTACTGGGATCAAGAAAGAGAAAACTCATACACATACAGAATAGTATTCTGATTAGTACATATACAGTAACATAATAGTATTCGGATTAGTACATATACAGTAACATAATAGCATTCTGATTAGTCAATCCTGATTGAAATGTATACATAATTAGTCATCATTGATAAAAATTCCCTTAACACCTATGCACAACAATACACAGGACGAGAAACCGTAATAACAAGTACACAATACATCAGCACAAATCAGAATGAGCAGCAGTACCGGGGGACTCCGTGACACCAATGGTGACTTTAAAACAGTTGCAGAATTTAAAGGCTATGATAGGAGAAAACTGAGGATGAATCAACAACATTTTAGTTACTACACAATACTAACCGAATTGACAAGTGGAAACAAGAAAGCCTGTACAGAATACAAATATTCCAAAACGTGTCCTGTTTGCAACAAAACACAAAAATAATTCTGCAAAGAATGTGGCAAAGAATTAACTTTATGTCCTCAATACAATGCGTTATGTTTGGGTTAAAGCCAATACTGTAACGGCGTTCGTCTGTAGAAGGAGAGTCGGACCGAAATGCAGCGTGGTGGTTACTCATGTCTTTTAATGAAGAATAGCGATACATGAAATAACTATATATATAAACAAAACAACAAACGGAACGCGAAAACCTATTACAGCCTATCTGGTGAAACTACACAGAGACAGGAACAATCACCCACAAACACACAGTGAAACCCAGGCTACCTAAATATGGTTCCCAATCAGAGACAACGAGAATCACCTGACTCTGATTGAGAACCGCCTCAGGCAGCCAAGCCTATGCTAGACACACTCCTAATCAGCCACAATCCCAATGCCTACAAAACCCCAATACGACAACACGACAACACAATAAACCCATGTCACACCCTGGCCTGAACAAATAATTAAAGAAAACACAAAATACTAAGACCAAGGCGTGACAGAACCCCCCCCCAAAAAAAACCATAGGGAGGGTCCGGGTGGGCGTCTGTCCATGGTGGTTGGCTCCGGCTCGGGACGTGGACCCCACTCCATAAATGTCTTAGTTCCTCCCCCTTGCGTCCTGGGATAGTCCATCCTCGCCGCCGACCATGACCTCGTAGTCCTCACCCAGAACCCCACTGGACTGAGGGGCAGCTCGTGACTGAGGGGCAGCTCGGGACTGAGGCAGCTCGGGACTGAGGGGAAGCTCGGGACTGAGGGGCAGCTCGGGACTGAGGGGCAGCCCGGGACTGAGGGGCAGCCCGGGACTGAGGGGAAGCCCGGGACTGAGGGGAAGCCCGGGACTGAGGGGAAGCCCGGGACTGAGGGGAAGCCCAGTACTGAGGGGAAGCCCAGTACTGAGAGGAAGCCCAGTACTGAGAGGAAGCCCAGTACTGAGATGAAGCTCAGGCAGGTAGTTGGCTCCGGCAGATCCTGGCTGGCTGGCGGATCTGGAAGAGTCTGGTTGACTGGCAGATCTGGAAGAGTCTGGTTGACTGGCAGATCTGGAAGAGTCTGGTTGACTGGCAGATCTGGAAGATCATGGCTGACTAGCGGATCTAGCTGCTCTGGCTGCTCCATGCAGACTGACAGCTCTGGCTGCACCATGTAGATTGGCAACTCTGGCTGCTCCATGCAGATTGACAGCTCTGGCTTCTCCATGCAGACTGGCAGCTCTGGCTGCTCCATGCAGACTGACAGCTCTGGCTGCTCCATGCAGACTGGTAGCTTTGTGCAGACTGACAGCTCTGGCTGCTCCATGCAAACTGGCATCTCAGGCTGCTCCATGCAGACTGGCAGCTCAGGCTGCTCCATGCAGACTGACAGCTCAGGCTGCTCCATGCAGACTGACAGCTCTGGCCGCTCCATGCAGACTGGCAGCTCTGGCTGCGTTGAACAGGCAGGAGGCTCCGGCAGCGCTGTAGAGGAGGAAGGCTCTGGAAGCGCTGAACAGGCGGGAGACTCCGACAGCGCTAGAGAGAAGGATGGCTCTGGCTGTGCTGAACAGGCGGGAGGCTCCGACAGCGCTAGAGAGAAGGATGGCTCTGGCTGTGCTGAACAGGCGGGAGGCTCCGGCAGCGCTAGAGGGAAGGAAGGCTCTGGCTGTGCTGAACAGGCGGGAGGCTCCGGCAGCGCTAGAGGGAAGGAAGGCTCTGGCTGTGCTGAACAGGCGAGGCGCACTGAAGTCCTGGTGCGTGGTGCTGGAACTGGTGGTACTGGATCGAGGACACGCACAGGAAGCCTGGTGCGGGGAGCTGCTACCGGAGGACTGGTGTGTGGAGGTGGCTCTGGATAGACCGGACCGTGCAGGCGCACTGGATCTCTTGAGCACGGAGCCTGCCCAACCTTACTTGGCTCGATGCCCACTCTAGCCCGGCTAATACGAAGAGCTGGTATGTACCGTACCGGGCTATGCACCCGCACTGGAGACACCGTGGGCTCCACAGCATAACACGGTGCCTGCCCGGTCTTTTTAGCCCCCTGGTAAGCACAGGGAGTTTGCGCAGGTCTCCTACCTGGCATCGCCATACTCCCTGTGAGCCCCCCCACAATAATTTTTTGGGGGTGACTCTCAGGCTTCCATCCGGGTCGCCGTGCTGCCTCTTCATACCAGCGCCTCCCCGCTTTAGCCGCCTCCAGTTCGATATTCACCAGGCTGTGCCCAGGGTCCTTTTCCGTCCAATATCTCTTCCCAAGTCCAGAAGTCCTTTGATCGCTGCTCCTCACGATTAACAGGGAGAGTTGGCTCAGGTCTGACTCCTGACTCTGCCACTCTCTCCCTGAGCCCCCCCCCAATACATTTCTGTGGCTGACTTTCGGGTTTCTTTCTGCGCCGCCGTGTCTTTCTCTTCGACTCCATTCTCCTATAGCTCTCTTCGCACTGCTCCAGCGAATCCCAGGTGGGCTCCGGCACTCTCTCTGGGTCGACCGCCCACCTGTCTATTTCCTCCCACGTCGTATACTCCATACTCCTGCTGTCCATAACGTCCTCCCATGTCCATTCCTCCTTTCGCTGCTCCTGCTGTCGCTGCCTGTTACCACGCCGCTCGGTCCGGGTGTGGTGGGTGATTCTGTAACGGCGTTCGTCTGTAGAAGGAGAGTCGGACCGAAATGCAGCGTGGTGGTTACTCATGTCTTTTAATGAAGAATAGCGATACATGAAATAACTATATATATAAACAAAACAACAAACGGTCACGGGAAAACCTATTACAGCTTATCTGGTGAAACTACACAGAGACAGGAACAATCACCCACAAACACACAGTGAAACCCAGGCTACCTAAATATGGTTCCCAATCAGAGACAACGAGAATCACCTGACTCTGATTGAGAACCGCCTCGGGCAGCCAAGCCTATGCTAGACACACTCCTAATCAGCCACAATCCCAATGCCTACAAAAAAAACCAATACGACAACACAATAAACCCATGTCACACCCTGGCCTGAACAAATAATTAAAGAAAACACAAAATACTAAGACCAAGGCTGTAATGGTTCTCTTCATCTGAAGGAGAGGCAGACCAAAGCGCAGCGTGGTGGTTATTCATATTCTTTAATTGATAAAGAAACTACACATGAGATAACTAACAAAAACAACAAATGTGAGAAAACCTAAAACAGTCCCATCTGGTGCAAACACAAAGACAGGAACAATCACCCACAAACACACAGTGACACCCAGGCTACCTAAGTATGATTCTCAATCAGAGACAACTAATGACACCTGCCTCTGATTGAGAACCATACTAGGCCGAAACATAGAAAACCCCAAATCATAGAAAATCAAACATAGACTGCCCACCCAACTCACGCCCTGACCATACTAACTAAATACAAAACACAGGAAATAAAGGTCAGAACGTGACAAAGGCGTGACAAATACAACACATCACTGACTACCACATATGTTCAAGCATGGTGGTGGCTGCATCATGTTATGGTTATGCTTGTCATCGTCAAGGTCTAAGGAGTGTTTAAGGATAAGAATAAACATAATAGAGCTAAGCACTGGCAAAATCCTAAATAAAACCAGTTTCCCCTTTCAGCAGGACAATAACCTAAAACACAAGGCCAAATATACACAGGAATTGCTTATCCAAGATGACATTGAATGTTCCTGCCTTGAATCAGCTTGAAAATCTATGGCAAGACTTGAAAATAGCTGTCTAGCAATGATCAACAACCAACTTGACAGAGCTTGAATAATTTTAAAAAATGAATGTAAAAAGTCAAGGGGTGTGTCACGGCTGTTGAAAGGATAGGGCCAAGGTGCAGCGTGGTTAGCTTAGCGTACATTTTCCTTTTATTAATCAAAATGATGCCGGAAAAGACAATAAACACTACAAAAACAAACTGTAAAGCTCAAAGGCTATGTGCCTTAAATAAAGTCAACCTCCCACAAAGAAAGGAGAGAGAAAGGGCAACCTAAGTATGGTTCCCAATCAGAGACAACGATAGACAGCTGTCCCTGATTGAGAACCATACCTGGCCAAAACATAGAAATACAAAATCATAGATGACAAAACATAGAATGCCCACCCCAAATCACACCCTGACCAAACCAAATAGAGACATTAAAAGGCTCTCTAATGTCAGGGCGTGATAGTACACCCCCCCAAAGGTGGGGACTCCGGCCGCAAAACCCGAACCTATAGAGGGGGGTCTGAGTGGGCATCTATCCGCGGTGGCGGCTCAGGTGGCTCACCCCTCCACCTCTGGCTCCAGACTGGAGGGCGTCACTGCGGGCCCCCGGACTGGAGACCATCGCTGGAGCGCAGAAACCAACCCACATTCTGCTTAACTCTCTCCACCTGCCCGTTACTCTTGGGGTGAAAACCTGATGTGAGGCTGACCGAGACCCCCAGATGTTCCATAAATGCCCTTCAGATCCTGGATGTGAACTGGGGACCCAGATCAGAAACTATATCCTCAGGCACACCGTGGTGCCGAAAGACGTGGGTGAACAGGGCCTCCGCAGTCTGTAGAGCCGTAGGGAGACCAGGCAAAGGAAGGAGATGGCAGGACGGTCGCGGACAGCAGACGGAATGTACAGCCGCCCAGCTGGACACTGGGTGGGAGTGGGCTCTGTACGTAACGCCCGCTCAATGTCCACGTCCAGCTCCCACACCACCGGTGCCAGCAGGCATGAGGCTGAAAGTATGGGAGTGGGATCCATGGGCCGCTCCTCTGTGTCATACATCCGGGACAGTGAGTCTGCCTTCGCATTCTGGGAACCTGGTCTGTAGGATAGGGTGAAAACAAAATGGGTGAAATACATGGCCCACATTGCCTGGCGAGGGTTCAGTCTCCTCGCCGCCTGGATGTACTCCAGATTGCGGTGGTCAGTCCAGATGAGGAAAGGGTGTTTAGCCCCCTCAAGCCAACGCCTCCACGCTTTCAGAGCCTTACGACAGCCAGTAGCTCCCGGTCCCAAACATCATAGTTGAGATGAGCTTCTTCGAAAAGAAAGCACAGGGGCGGAGTTTGGGTGGCATACCCGAGCGCTGAGACAGCACAGCACCTATTCCAGCCTCGGACGCGTCCACCTCCACTATAAATGCCAAGGAGGGATCGGGATGAGCCAGCATGGGTGCCTAGATAAACAAAGCCTTCAGGTGACCAAATGCCCTGTCCGCTCCAGCCGACCACTGCAGTCGCACCGGTCCCCCCTTCAGCAGTGAGGTAATGGGAGCTGCTACCTGACTAAAGCCCCGGATAAACCTCCGGTAGTAGTTGGAAAACCCTAAGAACCACCTCACCTTCTTTACCGTGGTTGGAATCGGCCAATTACGCATGGCTGAAATGTGGTCACTTTCCATCTCCACCCCTGACGTAGAAAGGCGATACCCTAGGAAGGAGACGGACTGTTGAAAGAACAGACATTTCTCAGCCTTCACGAACAGGTCATGCACCAAAAGTCGAACAAGCACCTTGCACACCAGGGACACATTCTCGGCGCGTGTAGCGGAGTATATCAGAATGTCGTCAATATACACCACTACACCCTGCCCGTGCAGGTCCCAGAAAATCTAATCTACAAAGGATTGGAAGACTGATGGAGCATTCATCAACCCGTATGGCATGACGAGGTACTCATAGTGCCAAGATGTGGTACTAAATGCCGTCTTCCACTCATCCCCTTCCCGGATACGCATGAGATTGTAAGCGCTCCTGAGATTAAATTTTGTGAAGAAGCGCGCCCCGTGCATTGACTCGATCGCACTGGCTATGAGAGGCAGCGGGTAATATTACCTCACAGTGATCTGATTGATACCTCGATAGTCAATACATGGGCGTAAACCACCGTCCTTCTTCTTCACAAAAAATAAACTTGAGGGGGCAGGTGAAGTGGAAGGCTGAATGTATCGCTGCCCCAGAGATTCGGAGACATATGTTTCCATAGCCGCCGTCTCCTTCTGTGACAGAGTGTCATGTTCTGACCTTTATTTCCTTTGTTTTGTCGTTATTTAGTATGGTCAGGGCGTGAGTTGGGGTGGGCAGTCTATGTTTGATTTCTATGATTTTGGGATTTCTGTTTCGACCTAGTATGGTTCTCAATCAGAGGCAGGTGTCATTAGTTGTCTCTGATTGAGAATCATACTTAGGTAGCCTGGGTTTCACTGTTTGTTTGTGGGTGTTTGTTTCCGTGTCTGTGTTTCTTTCACCACGTGGTACTGTTTCGGTTTTGTCATTTTCACGTATTCGTTTATTGTTTTTGTATTTCATAGTGTTCAGTGTTTTTGTTATTAAAAACAATATGGACACTTACCACGCCGCATATTGGTCCTCCAATCTTTCTCGCCTCTCCTCTTCAGACGAAGAGGAGGAAAACCCTTACAGAAACACCCACCAACCAAGGACCAAGCGGCGTGGTAACAGACAGCGGCAGCAGCAGCAGTGGCCAGCAGCACAGGATTCCTGGACATGGGAGGAGATTTTGAACAGAGAAGGACCCTGGGCACAGGCTGGGGAATATCGCTGTCCCAAAGCAGAGCTGGAGGCAGCGAAAGCTGAGCGGCGGTGATATGAGGAGGCAGCACGGCAGCACGACAGGCACACGCGGAGTGGGGCTAAGCCAGGTAGCAGACCTGAGCTCACTCCTGCGTTACTGGGCAGGCACCGTGTTATGTGGTTAAGCGCACAGTGTCGCCAGTACGTGCCCATAGCCCGGTGCGCTATAGGGCAGCCCCCCAAAAGTCTCATGCAAGTGTGGGCATCCAGCCAGGGCGTATGGTGCCTGCTCAGCGTGTCTGGTCGCCGGTACACCGTTTCGGTCCAGGGTATCCTGCGCCAGCTCTGCGTGCTGTGTCTCCGGGGCACTGGGAGGGTGCAGTGCGTCCTATGCCTTAGCTCCGCTCGTGCCGGGCAAATGTGGGAGTGGAGCCTAAGGGAGAGGTGCGCGTAGTAGGCACTAGATCTCCCGTGCTTACCCACAGCCCGGTTCAACCTGTGCCTGCACTCTGGAGGGTCCGGCCTAGAGTAGTTATCCAGCATGGGGGAGTGGTGCCAAGGCTGCGCACCAGAGCTCCAGTGCTCCCCCACAGCCCGGTCCTTCAGGTGCCTCCTCCTAACACCAAGCCTCCTGGAGGTCTCCCCAGCCTGGTGGGTCCTGTGGCAGCCCCACGCACCAGGCTGTCTCTCTGTCTCCTCCCTACAGGTGCTCCCGCCTGTCCGGCGCTGCCGGGGTCACCCTTCACCCCGGCGCTGCCGGAATCTCCCGTCCATTCGGGACCCATTTCTAGGGTCCCCAGTCCGAGGTAGGCGGCGAGGGTCGCCATGTTTAGGAGGCCACGGAAGTGGACAATGAGGCGGAGAAAGACTGTGGTGAAGTGGGGTCCACGTCCCGCGCCAGAGCCGCCACCGCGGACAGACCCCCACCCAGACCCTCCCCTATAGGTTCAGGTTTTGCGGCCGGAGTCCGCACCTTTGGGGGGGGGGGGGTGGTACTGTCACGTTCTGACCTTTATTTCCTTTGTTTTGTCATTATTTAGTATGGTCAGGGCGTGAGTTGGGGTGGGCAGTCTATGTTTGTTTTTCTATGATTTTGGGATTTCTATGTTTCGGTCCAGACGTCCGCGGGTGGCCAACAGGTTATCCAGCCGGATGGATAAATCCACCAGCTGGTCGAGGGTAAGGGTGGTGTCCCTGCATGCCAGCTGCCGATGAACGTCCTCCCATAGACTGCATCGGTAATGGTCGATCAGTGCCCCTTCATTCCATCCCGCGCTGGCTGCCAGGGTCCTGAAGTCCAGTGCAAAGTCCATTGCGCTCCTCATCCCCTGTCTAAGATGGAACAACCGTTCCCCCGCCGCTCTCCCCTCAAGTGGATGATCGAAGACCGCCCGGAAGAAGCGGGTGAAAATCTCATAGTGGACCAACGCTGCTCCTTCTCTCCCCTATATGGCGTTGGCCCACTCAAGTGCTCTCCCCGACAAACAGGAGATGAGGGCGGACACGCTCTCGTGTCCCGAGGGAGCCGGGGGGGCGGTCGCCAGGTAGAGCTCCAACTGGAGCAGGAACCCCTGGCACCCGGCAGAGAGGGGTGGACAGCGGTGTGGGTTGGCGTGAAGTTGATGGGGGTGTGGGAAACCCCCCCTCTCCCATCGCTCCATGGTGTGCAGCACGCGATCCATGGATGTGCCATGATTTTGTAGCATTGTCGCGTGCTGCTGGACACGCTCCTCTACAGGTAACGGAGGAGTGGGTGCACCTGCTGACTCCATATTATAGGTGCGTGTTTCTGTCCAGGGTCGATGTGCAGCAGGTGAGACGGAGTCAGGCGCAGGACACAGAGGATGAGTATAAAGGACTTTACTCAAATAAGACAACAAAATAATTTCCACGGAGGGAAAACAATCCATCTCACAAAATGTAGCGACAGCTTAACACAGAACAAATACGCACAAAACATGGGGGGAACCAGAAGGTTAAATACGGAAAATAATTATGGGAATGGAAACCAGGTGTGTACAATGAAGACAAAACAAATAGAAAATGAAAAGTGGATCGGTGGCCGCATGGAAACCGGTGACGTCGACTGCCGAATGCCACCCAAACAAGGAGAGGGACCAACTTCGGCGGAAGTCGTGACAGCTGTAGAAAACAGGCACAAAAGTATCTATATCCACAGTAAAACAAGTCCTATGTTGACATAACCTGAAAGACCGCTCAGCAAGGAAGAAGCCACTGCTCCAAAACCGCCATAAAAAAGCCATACTACAGTTTGCAACTGCACATGGGGACAAAGATCATACTTCTTGGAGAAATGTCATTTGGTCTGATGAAACAAAAATAGAACTGTTTGGCCATAATGACCATCGTTATGTTTGGAGGAGAAGGGGGGAAGCTTGCAATCCGGAGAACACCATCCCAACCGTGAAGCACGGGGGTGGCAGCAACATGTTGTGGGAGTGATTTGCTGCATGAGGGGCTGGTGCACTTCACAAAATAGATGGCAATGACAATGACCCCAAGCATACTTCCAAAGTTGTGGCAAAATGGCTTAAGGACAACAAAGTCAAGGTATTGGAGTGGCCATCACAAAGCCCTGATCTCAATCCTATAGAACATTTGTGGGCAGAACTGAAAAAGTGTGTGCGAGCACACAGCGATGCCAACACTAAGCTAAACAGTTAGATCTGACAGTTAGATCCATTTGTAGCGTTGCTTGCCTCACTCGCCAGAGGATGTCTGAGTGAAGAGATTTTATGGTTGCTGATTTCAGGGTCACAAAGGTTTGACCAACATGATTGCACAACGAACGCTCACATCAGTCGAAAATCACAGCCAGAGAAAATGTTTGTTTTTTTATTCATATTTTCCCTGACAAGCTGGTCTCTACTTCAGACAACCTCGAAATGGCCCTTCAACTTGACTCAGAGAAATGTTCCTTCAATGTTGTCCAGGACAGGAATCATGGAAAGCTACTGAAGTGGACACAAAGTATATACTTCATTGGCGGGGAAGTTTCAGGTTATGTCCAAAATTGCACACTATTCCACACTAAATTAAAATTCCACTCTCTGTATTCTGAAAGACACTAAGTGCACTACTTTTGACCAGGGCCCATCAGAGAAAAAGCAGCCACCCACTTATATCTGTCTATGGAGAGAGAGAGAGAGAGAGAGAGAGAGAGAGAGAGAGAGAGAGAGAGGGAGAGAGAGAGAGAGAAGCTGCAGCTCTCTCTTCTATTTGCTAAAACACATGATTACCCGAAAAACCAGGGCACCCACATCCGACAACAGAATCATCATTGGAGACCCATAGTACAGCAGCCTCCCACAGTGCTGCAAGTAAAAGGATTTCACCATGAACACTGCAAACATAACCATCGTTCTGCTCACCCTCCTGGCAATCTTCTCAGCAACTGAAGGTAAATAATCATCCATTTATCACTTAATATTGTATACGTAATTACTATTTCATTACTACTATTTTACTATTTTATACTAGTGCATGATAGTTTATTACTTTGTTGAATTTATAACCTGGTTACTTTCATTTGAAGTTTTCGCAACTGACTCTTTACATGACAGTGTTCTTATGAATGTGTTATTATCATGTGTATACAGTGTAATAACTATTGTAACTACTACTCATTATTACACTGTATATACAGCAGTAACCCTTAACCTAACTCTAACTCTTGATATCATCATACATCATTCAAGATAAAAAGTGAAATCGAAATAAGAAATGTAAGACAAACCCATTGTGCTTTCCACCCTACCTCTCTATAGGGAAAAGACAGCCACGGGTTCTACGCTGCCTTTGCCCCAACGTGCAGACTGGTCATATTCCGTTCAGGAATCTGAAGAGAGTGCTGCATCTCCCTCCTCGTCCGCACTGCTCAAAGACTGAAGTCATGTGAGTAACTCCCTCAACTGATAAATCAACATAATTGAACAATCCATTTTTTCTCAGAATAAGTCAAAAGTACAAAATACATTTTAAAAAAAGTTTTGGAGTCAGTCCCTCAGCTATGGAACGCCGTTTGGGTCGTTGCGTGTCAAAAAAGACAAGTCAAATAACACTATTCGACATGTCAAATAAGCTTGTTGACCAATCAGGACACGTCACATAATAATTTAAAGCATTCATGTTTTTTTACGTAGTTATTATACATTGATTACACTAGCACTCGTATTTCATATATCACAACGATTCATTGATACGTATGCTATGATGCTGGTATAGTTGTCTCGCGCACCTACAGTGCTGGTCATTAAAAAAAAAGAAAGCTATCTCGCTCATGGATGCAAACAATGTTCTTCCCCAAAAACATAGCAACACGACATAATCTGCTTCAGTAGGTATAGTTAGCTAACTATATAGCTAGGTGTCATCATCTAAAATAACTAAATTCATAAAACAGTTCTTATTTGATTAATGGTGGTCGGACCATCTATGTGAAGCTAGCCACAATAATGATTAGCTACAATGTTGACTTTGCGGTTTGCCTACAAACTAAAGGTTTGTCACTGACAGTGATGCAAATGAATACAAATAGTAGAATTCTGCCATTATTGAGTCGATCCTGATAAATGAGGTTGGAATGTTGTTAAATAAAATCAACAAAAGACAATCATTTGTTAATTTAACAAAAATCTGTTGAAATCACACTGGATGTATTATACTTTAGAATTGCATTGCGGGCATACTTATTCCATTTCATTGATCCCCAATCCTTAGGTAAAGCGGTACAGTGCAAAATGAATGTCAATACACACAATAGGCTGACTGGGGAGGGGATTCCACACAGTCACAGTCCCTCGATAAGAGCTACAACGCTAGTATTTGCGTAAACCCTTCCCAGATGTGTTCTGTGGGTGTCACCGAGACGGATACCCCATTTCATTGCTTCACATTCCAACCTTTTCAACATTATCTACTCTAAATATGGCAAGATTCCACCAATTAACCTTCTGCATCACTTTCAACGGGGTACTTTTATTTTGAAGGCATACCGCAAATTCCATTACTGTGCCTAATCCTTATTGTGACTAGCTTCATAACACATACCACGGTCCGGTCGAGCGTCATTAGCCAGATGAAGCTAGCTGGCTGCTTATAACGTTGGGCAACAGTGTTAAGTAGCTGGCTAGCTATTTATTTTCATGAACTGAAGTTCAATTTCAATAGGCGAACCACAAGTGGCAACTGTTGATGATAACAGTCAGTGAATGCTTTATTACATGTGTTAATATGTTATTACACAACCTAGCTAATACTTACTCACACGGATTCCTAAATCATTGCTAAGAATAATGAAAATGACTGCAGTTGTAGGCTGGTTGTGTGGTGCTAGCTTAGGTACCAAGCTAAAGCTAGGTAGCTAAGCTACTTTAGGAGTTGCGGTCGAACAAATAGTTAATCCTATTACCAACGCGGTATTGTAAACACATCGTTTGTGGCCGTTGTTTGCTTGTTTGCAGACCTTTTTTGTACAGCTTTGACAGTGCTACTGGTAGTAGTGGTGGCGCTTGGCAAATTCAGAACACACAACATTCCATAATATAACTGATATTTGAGTGTCAAATTAAAAGCTTATTTAACAGGTCAAATAGTGTTATTCGACACGTCAAAAAGTGTTATTTGATGGGGAATTTTTTGACACGCAGGGACCCAAACAGTGTTCCATACTCAACAGATAAATCAACACATTGATAGTTGACCATCAGGTTAAATGTTTTGACATTGATCTTCAGACTAAGTGTTGAAAACATGAAAAGTAACTTACAATAAAAAAAAGCTGGAGGTTTAAGAATTTGCTCACAGGAATGCAGAACAAAGGTACTAGTGCACATCTTGAAGATAATGCAGTCTCTGGAGTACAGACAATCTCCCTTTAATTGTTTTAGTATCACACTCAAAAATGGACGTCAACTCTGCCTGGACCCAAATGACCGCCCAGTGAAGATTCTGGTGACGAGATCAACCAAAAGGTAATAGATAGCAATCCAAACAAACTTCTGCTATTGCCTTTTCTTAGCGAGATAATTTATTTGTCTCAGATCTGTTTGTTTTTATGCCAAGAAAGCAAAACAGCACAAACTGATCTGGGACAAGGCTAGACAGATCATGGTTAATGATCAACATTTAAGAGAGACAGTCTACCTCATGAGTGTCAAACATACGCCGGCAGGATTGTTTTTCTCAAATGTTTTTGTTTTTGTAGCTTGTTTGAGCAGGTTAGTGTTTTTTTCTCATGAATCTTGTTCTGGAGGCAGCTCTCTCTCCCACTGGGCACACACTGGTTGAATCAACGTTGTTTCCATGTCATTTCAATGAAATTGCGTTGAACCAACGTGGAACAGATGTTGAATTGACGTCTGTGCCCAGTGGGAGGTCACTAGATGGCATAGCCACAACATCATTTTTTATTTTTTTATTTCACCTTTATTTAACCAGGTAGGCTAGTTGAGAACAAGTTCTCATTTGCAACTGCGACCTGGCCAAGATAAAGCATAGCAGTGTGAACAGACAACACAGAGTTACACATGGAGTAAACAATTAACAAGTCAATAACACAGTAGAAAAAAAAGAGAGTCTATATACATTGTGTGCAAAAGGCATGAGGAGGTAGGCGAATGATTACAATTTTGCAGATTAACACTGGAGTGATAAATGATCAGATGGTCATGTACAGGTAGAGATATTGGTGTGCAAAAGAGCAGAAAAGTAAATAAATAAAAACAGTATGGGGATGAGGTAGGTGAAAATGGGTGGGCTATTTACCATAGACTATGTACAGCTGCAGCGATCGGTTAGCTGCTCAGATAGCAGATGTTTGAAGTTGGTGAGGGAGATAAAAGTCTCCAACTTCAGCGATTTTTGCAATTCGTTCCAGTCACAGGCAGCAGAGAACTGGAATGAAAGGCGGCCAAATGAGGTGTTGGCTTTAGGGATGATCAGTGAGATACACCTGCTGGAGCGCGTGCTACGGATGGGTGTTGCCATCGTGACCAGTGAACTGAGATAAGGCGGAGCTTTACCTAGCATGGACTTGTAGATGACCTGGAGCCAGTGGGTCTGGCGACGAATATGTAGCGAGGGCCAGCCGACTAGAGCATACAAGTCGCAGTGGTGGGTGGTATAAGGTGCTTTAGTGACAAAACGGATGGCACTGTGAAAAACTGCATCCAGTTTGCTGAGTAGAGTGTTGGAAGCAATTTTGTAGATGACATCGCCGAAGTCGAGGATCGGTAGGATAGTCAGTTTTACTAGGGTAAGTCAGTTTTACTACGGTAAGTTTGGCATTAAATCTGATGTTAATCCTTACCTTAACCCTAAACTTAAATTAAGACTAAAAGCAACAAAAAAACGTAATGCATTTTACAACTGTTAGGTTCTGAACAAAGAGAGTAAATACTCAAATGCATATATTTATAACCTTCTAATAGGCAGGGTCAACTCCTTACATGTCTAGACAGCCAATACATCTCTGAACTTAACCTCTCTAAGGTATGTGGGATGCTAGCGTCCCACCTGGCCAACATCCAGTGAGATTGCAGAGCGCCAAATTCAAATACAGAAATACTTGTGAAAAAATTCCGAAAACAAAACATATTTTACATAGGTTTAAAGATGAACGTCTTGTGAATCCAACCATGGTGTCAGATTTAAAAAATGCTTTACGGCGAAAGCATACCTTGCGATTATTTGAGAACATAGCCCAGCAGACAAATCATTACAAACAGTAACCAGCCAAGTAGAAGAGTTACACAAGCCAGAAATAGAGATAATAACCTTTGATGATCTTATTTTACTCAATAAATGTTCCTTTTGTTCGATAAAGTCTCTTTATATTCAAAAACCTGTTTTGTTTGCGTGTTTTCTTCAGTAATCCACAGGCTCAAACGTAGTCAAAACAGGCAGACAAAAAAAATCCAAATTGTATCCGTAAAGTTCATAGAAACATGTCAAACAATGTTTATATTCAATCCTCAGGTTGTTTTTAGATGATCTATAATAAATGATCTATGATATTTCAACCGGACAATAACGTCGTCAATATAAAAGGTAAACAAGAAAGGCACTCTCTCGGGATTGCGCATGAAAAAGCTCTGTGACAACGTACGGTCCACTTATTCAGACAGGTCTTACTCCCTCATTTATCAGAATACAAGCCTGAAACCATTTCTAAAGACTGTTGACATCTAGTGGAAGGCATAGGAACTAACTACAAAACCAAAAAAAAAACTACTTCCTGAATGGATTCTTCTCAGGTTTTCGCCTGCCAAATCAGTTCTGTTATACTTACAGACACTATTTTAACAGTTTTGGAAACTTTAGAGTATTTTCTATCCAAATCTACCAGTTATATGCATATCATCTCTTCTGGGCCCGAGTAGCAGGCCGTTTAATTTGGGCAGGCTTTTCATCCAAAATTCCGAATGCTACCCCTTACCCTAGAGAAGTGAATTTGTTCCTCTCACTGGTGTAGTCATAGCCCTGCCTTATGCTAGATCCTTTGTGGGCGTGGAATGTGTGTGAGATAGGACTATAGTAGGAGAGTCGTAGGGGTGGGCCCCTCTCCCAGAGGTTTCTTCTCACTTCATCTGTCAACTTGACCTCGAGACGGATTCCTCGCTCCTCCCTAGTTCCGCAGCTGGCATCCCTTATCAAGAGACTATCGCCCTTCACCTCCCTCCTTAGAAACATGGAACAGAATCCAAATCCCTATCAACCCTGCATTGACATTCCTTATACATGTAAAGTAATCAATATGTTCTAGTATGGTAACATGAATAGGTATATTTCAAGCTAGAATCCAACACAAAGACAATTTTCACTTTGCATCGTTCAGTTCTGCCTAGTTTGACTTGTCTGTCTTTTCTCTTTCCCAGAATGCAGGAAAGTAAACATTCTAAAGAGGTTGGAAGCACTACTCATACCCCGTAACATTTGTTAACAAAATGGTGAACGTGATTCAACAACCTGCGTCTTGGACTGCCGGCCCAGCGCTCCCTTCTGATACAATTCATTGCATTGTAAGGGATGTATGGGCATTTTGCTCTGCGAAAGCTTTCACTAGACAACTTTCTTCTTATTTTTTATTTTATTTTTTATTTTACCTTTATTTTACTAGGCAAGTCAGTTAAGAACAAATTCTTATTTTCAATGACGGCCTAGGAACAGTGGGTTAACTGCCTGTTCAGGGGCAGAACGACAGATTTTGTACCTTGTCAGCTCGGGGATTTGAACTTGCAACCTTTCGGTTACTAGTCCAATGCTCTAACCACTAGGCTACCCTGGCCGCCTTCCGCCCCCTTATGAGCGGAAGTGTACAATGTAGCACATTTGATGTCTATTGCTTGTTTTTATTATATGTTTATTACATATGTTATAATACAAATGTTTATTATATGTTTACCTGTGAAGGACCCAGGAAGGGTCAGAGGGATGAGTCCTTAGAAGAGAGCTGCATGCAGTAGGTAAATGAAAAGAGTTCCTTATAAGAGGACTTTTAGACCTTAGATCAAAGTGTCTGTCCATGTTATATTTATGCTTTCACTTCATTTCCAAGCAAGCAAATAAAAGCAACATATTCATATGTGTTGACTGTATTGGTATATTTATGCTATTTCTATTTAACCTTTATTTAACCAGTTGAGACACAGTCTCTTTTTCAAGTTAGACCTGGTCAAGAAAGCAAGCAGTCAATACAACATTACAAAATGTAAAACATACAACACAAACAGCACACTAGCACCACACTTATATAATGTTACATTTTCAGTCAAACCTTTGGAGTCCAGAATATAAGCTCCATGCTAAAGATAATTGCAGTGTAGTGTAGTCTCAAATGGAACCATATTACATTTATAGTGCACTACACAAACAATGATTGGCTAAAAACAGGTCAATGATGGTATTCCGCTGTGGCCTGCTCGCTCCGGGCGTAGATCTCTATCTTTGGTCTTTTCTCCATGCCTCTTCTTTTTTGGGGTTCTTGGTTCTGGTCTGATTCTGGAGTGGGATAAGTGTATAGGAGGAAGGGAGATGGAGAGGGATGGGGGGTGGAGGAGGATATGTCCATCGGGCTGGTGCTGGAGGGGGAGCGATGTGGCGGCAAGGCTGGACAATGGAGGCTGGAGAACGGAACAAAGAGGGCCCAGACCCACCTGGCCACAGACCACTCACACACAAGTTGGTAGGTGTGTTCAATGCGAGATGCATCTGTGGCGGACGTTCTCGGGACATACCTTGTGCCGTCTATGGATGGATTTCCTAGTGGGGAGGCAAACATGAACAGCCGTCTGAAAAAAGTTATTCTGTTCTGAGTGTTTTGTCAAGGTCATGGGTCATTGGGAGACTCCGGGTTTGATCATTTAATTGCAGAGGTGGATGAGGGCCTCTAGCGGGTTGTTTGTGTTGTGAGGGGGGACTAGGAGGGGGATATGATTTCTAGCAAGGCATTGGGGGTTTTGGGAGTTGTAAGTTCAGGTGCAGTCATGTGCAGTACGGACCATGGGGGGACGGATCTGGGCCCGTAGGGGCTAGGCTGGAGTGATCAGAGGTGTTACAAAATGGGGGGGCGGTAGGGAGTGGTACCAGGAAAGGATTTGGAGGGGATATGTTTCTTCTGAGGGAGTAGGGGAATTCGGGGGGCCTGCATGCTGGCTTTGGGGTTGTGATTATGGGGTTGTGTTGTTTTTTCCTAATTTTCTGTTTGTCGTTTGTTGTCTGGATTTTGTTCTTGCCACTGTGGTTCTTCTTCTGCAGTGGAACTCATATATATATATAACGGCTGTTGGAAGGAGAGGACCAAGGTGCAGTGTGGTACGTGTTCATACTTTTATTTGAACTGAACACTGAAATAACAAAAATAACAAAGAGAACGAACGAAACCAAAACAGTTCTGTCTGGTGCAGACACAAAAACAGAAAACAACTACCCACAAGGCTACCTAAGTATGGTTCTCAATCAGAGACAACGATAGACAGCTGCCTCTGATTGAGAACCACACCCCGTCAAACACACAGAAATAGAACACAAAAGATAGAATGCCCACCCCAACTCACGCCCTGACCAAACCAAAATAGAGACATAAAAAGGTCAGGGCATGACAATATACTTTTAGGGAACTCATACACTTGTATAAGCATCAATGCGGCTACAAAAATGTCAACGTTAAACCACAACATGTGATAACTATGCAATAAAATGGCATTGAATGGATTGCTGATGTTTTACATGCTCCTAATTAACTGTGCTATTTTGATAGTTTATTGATGTTGTTTGTAACTTATTTTTTACAAATTTTGTACATAATGTTGCTGCTACTGTTTCTTATGAACAAAAATAACTTCTGGACATCAGAACAGCGATTACCCAACTCGAACTGGAAGAATAATTTTTCATGAACAAGTCCGACGCAAAGGATATACTGCTTTCTCAGGAACAGGCCCAAATCTCCGTAATTTGCGTGAAGAAAATATGGAAAAAAAGGGGGTGGAGGTCAGACTGCCTTCTGAGAATTCGTAGGTGAGTGAGTAAACTCCCACTGCCATCCGTTCTATTGGCTAATGTGCAATCATTGGAAAATAAAATGGATGACCTACAATCAAGATTATACTTCCAACAGGACATTAAAAACGAATATCCTATGTTTCACAGAGTCGTGGCTGAACGACGACATCCTTCTACGCCGGTTCAGACGCTCGTCGGATGTGGCAAGCCTTGAAAACTATTACGAACTACAAAGGGAAACACAGCCGCAAGCTGCCCATTGTTGCGAGCCTACCAGATGAGCTAAATGCCTTTTATGCTCACTTTGAGACAAGCAACGCTGAAGCATGCATGAGAGCACCAGCTGTTCTGGACTGTGTGATAATGCTCTCGGAAGGCGATGTGAGCAAGACCTTTAAACAGGTCAACATTCACAAAGCCCTGGGGTCAGATGGATTACCAGGATGTGTACTCAAAGCATGCAAAGACCAACTGGCAAGTGTCTTCACTGACATTTTCAACCTCTCCCTGACCGAATCTGTAATACCTACATGTTTCAAGCAGACCACCATAGTCCAAGTTCCCAAGGAAGTGAAAGTAACCTGCCTAAATGATTACCACCCATAGCACTCACGTCGGTAGCCATGAATTGCTTTGAAAGGCTGGTCATGGCTCACATCAACAGCATCCTCCCTGATACCCTAGACACAATCCAATCCACATACCGCCCCAACAGATCCACAATCGCACTCCACACTGCCCTTTCCCATCTGGACAAAAGGAACACCTATGTGAGAATGCTGTTCATTGACTACAGCTCAGCGTTCAACACCATAGTGCCCACAAAGCCAATCACTAAGCTAAGGACCCTGGGACTAAACACCTCCCTCTGCAACTGGATCCTCGACTTCCTGACGGGCCACCCCCAGGTGGTAAGGGTAGGCAACAACATGTCTGCTACGCTGATCCTCAACACTGGGGCCCCTCAGGGGTATGTGCTTAGTCCCCTCCTATATTCCCTGTTCACCCACGACTGCGTAACCAAACACGACTCCAACACCATCATTAAGTTTCCTGACGGCACAACAGTGGTAGGCCTAATCAGCGACAACGATGAGACAGCCTATCGGGAGATCAGAGACCTGGCCATGTGGTGCTAGGACAACAACCTCTCCCTCAATGTGAGCAAGACAAAGGAGCTGATCGTGGACTACAGGAAAAGGCGGGCCGAACAGGCCCCCATTATCATCGATGGGGCTGTAGTGCAGCGGGTAGAGAGTTTAAAGTACCTTGGTGTACACATCACCAACAAACTATAATGGTCCAAACACAACAAGTCAGTCATGAAGTGGGCACAACAACACCTCTTCCCCCTCAGGAGACGGAACAGATTGGGCATGGATCCTCAGATCCTCAAAAAGTTCTACAGCTGCACAATCGAGAGCATGACTGGTTTCATCACCGCCTGCTATTGTAACTGCTCGGCATCTGACCGTAAGGCGCAACAGAGTGTAGTGCGTACGGCCAAGTACATCACTGGGGCCAAGCTTCCTGCCATCCAGGACCTATATACTAGGCGGTGTCAGAGGAAAGCCCTAAAACTTGTCAAAGACTCCAGTCACCCAAGTCATAGACTGTTTTCTACTGCACGGCAAGCGGTCCTGGAGCACCAAGTCTAGGACCAAAAGTCTCCTTAACAGCTTCTACCCCCAAGCTGTAAGACTGCTGAACATTTAAACCAATTATTTACAGTGATCCCCCCCCCCCCCCCCACCATTTGTTTTTTACACTTGTGCTACTCACTGTTTATAATCAATGCATAGTCACTTCACCTCTACCTACATGTACAAATTACCTCGACTAACCTGTACTCCTGCACATTGACTCGTTACCTCTACCCCCTGTATATACCCTCATTATTGTTATTTTATTGTGTAACTTTGTAATAGTTTTTACTTTAGTTTATTTATTTACTTCTTAACTCTTTCTTGAACTGCACTGTTGGTTTAAGGGCTTGTAAATTTGCATTTCACGGCAAGGTCTACACATGTTGTATTCAGCACATGTCACAAATTAAATTTGATTGGATTTGATGAACAGGAACGACATACCTCTCATGGTAACTATCTGAAAGCCAAGCCCCTACTAAACTACGTCTCCAGTCTTCTGATCTGACCAGCTGGGTCATATCTCATTTACCCAGGACCAATAACCCAGCACAATAGGCAGGGTTGTGGAGTAACGGATTACAAAAAAAAACTATAATACATTACGTTACCAGCTAAAATATTGTAATCAGATTACAGATACTTTTGAAAAACAAGATGATGACGTTGATGATAAGTCAGAGACCACTATGATGACACACCAAATGTGTTTGATGGATCGCAGGAAAAGATCAGGAATAGGCTTTTGTAGGCTACAGTCCAAGCTATGTCTTCCAATGGTGCGACTGCTGTCGGTATCCAAAGATTATCCAACTTGAATAAATGCTTGGAGGTAAGGATGATAGTAGTGTTGTAGTCTACTGTGATACGGATATCACTTATTATTGATATCTACATAGCGCATTAATGTGAATCACACTGGTGCTCTCTTATTTAGCTATTTGCGCCTTAAGGATTATGGTTGTTGTGGATGGTGGTTCACAAATCGAAGTGTGTATTTCAACCCAATAATGGTTGAATTCAATCATTTTAAGATGCTAATCAATCATTGTTTTTGAAACCAGTGGACAGCCAGTGAAAAATGTGTTCTTGCAACAGCTGCAGAGTGCGGATCCAAGCCAATGGAATGAAAGTGGGGCTTTTGTTGCTCAATCTAATTCAAGCTGATAAAAACTCATATTTATAGGCCTAATGGACACATGCTCAAACTTGCACACTTTTGATAGACTTAAAGTGGCAATCTGTAGTTTTTTATGTATTTATTTTTTATTTCACCTTTATTTAACCAGGTAGGCCAGTTGCGAACAAGTTCTGATTTACAACTGCGACCTGAACAAGATAAAGCAAAGCAGTGCGACACAAGCAACAACACAGAGTTACACATGGAATAAGCAAACCTATAGCCAATAACACATACATCCATTTTTGGATTTATAAATGATATATTTATGTATCCATTGATTCTTGAAGAATATAGCTTATAAATGCCTCATGAGCTTAGTTCAACTGTCACACTCCATGAGAATCCAAAATATAAGCTTGTTTTACTCCAATCTTGGTTAACATTGTGTAGCCTCATAACATACTTTTTATATCATAGATGGTCAGTCCTTGCATCCATAGCTCTGTCTATTAAAGATAGGGCTGACTACTGCCCCCTTTGGAGGAATTGCGTGCCCATAGTAAACAGAAAGAAAATCTGTCAAAAATTGCTAATATATGCATATAATAATTATTATTGAATAGAAAACACTCTAAAGCTTCTAAAACCGTTCAAATGATGTCTGTATGTAAAGCAGAACTCTCAGGGCAGCCATTCTCCCAAACTCTCTCTTGCCATCATGAAAGTTGGGCCAACTTTGACGTCATCGCCCCCACCCTTCCCAACCAGCTACGGATCTGGGAACAGTTCCTATCTCTTCAGCACGATGTCTCCTTTCAGTGGGGCCTCTCATTGTGAGAATCACGTGCTCCCTCGAGTTTTGGCGGGCTGAAACCTCCGGGTCACGCGAAAATACATGTACTTTCATGCGCGCGTCTGGTCCGGAGCTCTCTTTCTTCCAGGATTGACCAAACGATTTCGGTTTAAGGATTGTTTTGCATGTTTAGAACATGCTAAAGCTTGATTCTGCACTTAGTTTGACCAGTTTAGTCGACATATAATATGTAATTTTGAAGTTTAGATGCGCATCCACTAGAATTTTGGCTGCATTTCAACCGGAATTTCTCGCGTTTGATAACCTAAAGACACAGACTTGAAAACCAAACGCAGTTTTTGGTAAGTTTAATCGGAGAGTGGTTACATTTCTCCAAGACCATCCCTCAGCTTTTTTTTTACCAAAACAGAGGCGGGGTGTCCGTTTTGTTATTGTTTCATCTGTAAATTTGCCCGTTAAACAGCTGCATATTATCAAGATATCAAAGTGTCACCAACAAAAAGGTCAACAAAAGGCCTATAGCAAATTGCAGCATATGGAATTCATTTTTCACAAGAGCGCAGCATTTATTTTTCAACTCAAATCAATGAGCCCAATCAGTCCTCCATGACAACATTATAATTGTCACGACTTCCGCCGAAGTTGGCTCCCCTGCCTGTTCCGGCGGTGCTCGGCAATCGTCGTCACTAGCCACTACCGATCCCTTTTTCGTTTGTCTGTTGGTTTTCTCTTATTAGTTTCACCTGTGTGTATTTTACTTTAATTAGCGTCCTTATATTTAGTAGGTTGTCCCGCCCTTGTTTTGTGCGGGATTGTTTTTGTATTCCTGTTATTTGGTGGTGTTCATGAGTTTTATTCTCCGGACTATTTTGGTCCTGCGTTGGATTATTCACCCTGTGTGTTGGGTTGACCTTGTTTTGTGCGCCGGAGAATAAACTGTCTAATAACTGAAACCTGCTCTCTGCGCCTGATTCCACCCACCTTAGTAATTCGTGACAATAATAAACAACAGAGTAGGAGTGGCTAATAAGTCCTTAGTTTTGGGGTCATTCTCAGGTTAAACAATTTGGCTAATCTATACTTCCATATTTGAGGCCTTGACCTGTGAAGACAATGTCTCACACAATACCCGTAGCAGCAGCAGAAGCATGTGGTTTACTGTTTATGGTCATGACTAAAGACAATTAGGAAAATTCATCACACATTGTATCCTCATTTGTATTTTTTTTACATTGTATTTTGTTATAATATTTTGATATTGAATACTGCAATGTTGGCTTGCAAGTTAAGCATTTCACTGTACTTTGTGCATGCACAAGCATTTCTCTACACCTGCAATAACAACTGCTAAACATGTACTTTATTTGACCAAAATAAAACATTTCCCAAAACACATAGGTCTTGGAATGTTACCATATGTCTTTCCTAAGAACAAGACTCACTGTGAGAACACTGATGTACTGTAGAATGAGCCAAGAATTACTTATTTTAGTGTTGTGAGAAGGACATGCAGAGATCAAAACTTGGGGCCAGCTGTTCATACACAGATTCATTCATTTAGCCTAGTCCAAGATTAAAAAGTTATTTAAATTGATATTCTCCGTTAATCTATAGCCCCGGACTAGGTTTAGGCTTAATCTGTCTGGGAAATGAGCCCTGTATGTTTTACCCTTTATGTCTCTATATTCAAAACATACTGCAGAAAGTGTAACAGAATAATCTCGTAAAAAGTAAGGACATGACCCAACTGTCTCCTCTATTGGATTTATGGTTTTGTGAGAGACCATGTGACAACCCACTGGGCAGAGATGTCAATTCAACATCTATTCCACATTGGTTCAACTGAATTTCATTGAAATGGCATGGAAACAATGTTGATACAACCAGTGTGTGCCCAGTGGGAAATTACTTAGCAGTTTAAAGAAGTTTAGGGTCCTCTTTTTTAATAAATGTTTTATAAATATTTGCACATTAGTTTATTTGATCTGACACCTTGTTTATGACTGCAACAGTTTTGGTGTGCTGTGTTTTTCTGCACCTTTTATATCATGTGTAGCATACACTACTACTGCTTAGTGTCTCCAACCCTAAAAATGTCCGCTGCTCTTTCCACAACCTCCCTGCCTTGCAGGTACACGAGACATACCAGTTCATGACTACATTCCGGTAAACATGATGTGAACAAACAAAAATGAAAACCACACACACACACATGCTTGTGACAGGCACTTCACTTTTTTACAATTAAAAAAGTTTCATTAGGTTTTCTTGTTTTTCAAATCAACAAACAAACATTCCACATTCAATACAGAGTCAATGTGCGGGGGAATAGTATGTACATGTGCGGAGGTAGTATGGAGGTAGTATGTACATGTAGGTAGAGTTATTAAAGTAACTATGCATAGATGACAACATAGAGTAGCAGTGGTGTAAAGAGGGGGTGGGGGGCCCTAGTCTGAGTAGCCATTTGACGAGATGTTCAGGAGTCTTATGGCTTGGGGGTAGAAGCTGTTTAAAAGCCTCTTGGACCTAGACTTGGTTCTCCGGTACCGCTTGTCATAAGGGTAGCAGAGAGAACAGTCTATGACTAGGGTGGCTGGAGTCTTTGACAATTTTTAGGACCTTCCTCTGACACTGCCTGGATGGCAGGAAGCTTTGCCCCAGTGATGTACAAGGCTGTACGTATTACCCTCTGTAGTGACTTGCGGTCAGAGGCCCAGCAGTTGCCATGCCAGGCAGTGATACAACCAGTCAAGATGCTCTCGACGTTGCAGCTGTAGAACCTTTTGAGGATCTGAGGACCCATGCCAAATATTTTCAGTGTCCTGATGGGGAATAGGTTTTGTTGTGCCCTCTTCAAGACTAAAAAGTGAAGTGCCAGGTTGTCCCTATCCCAGTCTGTCGTTCCCACATGCTTCAAGAGGGCCACCATTGTTCCTGTTCCCAAGAAAGCTAAGGTAACTGAGCTAAACGACTACCGCCCCGTAGCACTCACTTCCGTCATCATGAAGTGCTTTGAGAGACTAGTCAAGGACCATATCACCTCCACCCTACCTGACACCCTAGACCCACTCCAATTTGCTTACCGCCCAAATAGGTCCACAGACGATGCAATCTCAACCACACTGCCCACACTGCCCTAACCCATCTGGACAAGAGGAATACCTATGTGAGAATGCTGTTCATCGACTACAGCTCGGCATTTAACACCATAGTGCCCTCCAAGCTCCTCATCAAGCTCGAGACCCTGGGTCTCGACCCCGCCCTGTGCAACTGGGTACTGGACTTCCTGACGGGCCGCCCCCAGGTGGTGAGGGTAGGCAACAACATCTCCACCCCGCTGATCCTCAACACGGGCCCCACAAGGGTGCGTTCTGAGCCCTCTCCTGTACTCCCTGTTCACCCACGACTGCGTGGCCACGCACGCCTCCAACTCAATCATCAAGTTTGCGGACGACACAACAGTGGTAGGCTTGATTACCAACAACGACGAGACGGCCTACAGGGAGGAGGTGAGGGCCCTCGGAGTGTAGTGTCAGGAAAATAACCTCACACTCAACGTCAACAAAACTAAGGAGATGATTGTGGACTTCAGAAAACAGCAGAGGGAACACCCCCCTATCCACATCGATGGAACAGTAGTGGAGAGGGTAGTACATTTTAAGTTCCTCGGCGTACACATCACAGACAAACTGAATTGGTCCACCCACACAGACAGCATCGTGAAGAAGGCGCAGCAGCGCCTCTTCAACCTCAGGAGGCTGAAGAAATTTGGCTTGTCACCAAAAGCACTCACAAACTTCTACAGATGCACAATCGAGAGCGTCCTGTCGAGCTGTATCACCGCCTGGTACGGCAACTGCTCCGCCCACAACCGTAAGGCTCTCCAGAGGGTAGTGAGGTCTGCACAACGCATCACCGGGGGCAAACTACCTGCCCTCCAGGACACCTACACCACCCGATGTCACAGGAAGGCCATAAAGATCATCAAGGACAACAACCACCCGAGCCACTGCCTGTTCACCCCGCTATCATCCAGAAGGCGAGGTCACTACAGGTGCATCAAAGCTGGGACCGAGAGACTGAAAAACAGCTTCTATCTCAAGGCCATCAGACTGTTAAACAGCCACCACTAACATTGAGTGGCTGCTGCCAACACACTGACTCAACTCCAGCCACTTTAATAATGGGAATTGATGGGAAATGATGTAAAATATATCACTAGCCACTTTAAACAATGCTACCTAATATAATGTTTACATACCCTACATTATTCATCTCATATGTATACGTATATACTGTACTCTATATCATCTACTGCATCCTTATGTAATACATGTATCACTAGCCACTTTAACTATGCCACTTTGTTTACATACTCATCTCATATGTATATACTGCACTCAATACCATCTACTGTATCTTGCCTATGCCGCTCTGTACCATCACTCATTCATATATCTTTATGTACATATTCTTTATCCCCTTACACTTGTGTCTATAAGGTAGTAGTTTTGGAATTGTTAGCTAGATTACTTGTTGGTTATTACTGCATTGTCGGAACTAGAAGCACAAGCATTTTGCTACACTCGCACTAACATCTGCTAACCATGTGTATGTGACAAATAAAATTTGATTTGATTTGATGTGGACACCAAGGAACTTGAAGCTCTCAACCTGCTCCACTATAGCTCCGTCGATGAGAATGGGGGTGTGCTCGGTCCTCCTTTTCCTGTCGTCCACAATCATCTCCTTTGTCTTGATCACATTGAGAGAGAGGTTGTCCTGGCATCACACGGCCAGGTCTCTGACCCCTGACTGGGTGTGAAGGTTAGTACCTTTTAGGTAGGGAGCTAATGATCAATCATGTATGACATTCCTGGGAATGTGTAAACTTAAATTTTTTATTACCGTATCATTTTTGTATGTTCTCTATAGTTATGCACTTGGGAATGTATTAATTGACCAATTCAGCCACTTGGGTACATTTGGGAAAACTTGTGAGGGACACCTGGAAGACTTGAGTCAAAATATTATGTAGATTTCTCAGTCTGAAACTTGACACACACAATGTGTAAAGGCTTTCTTCCTGGGAAGGAGAGGAGGACCAAAACGCAGCGTCGTTGAAGTTCATGGTTCTTTAATAAGAGACACTTAACATGAACAAACTACAAAACAATAAACGGGGCAAAACCGAAACAGCCCTATCTGGTGCAGAAAACACAAAGACAGGAAACAACCACCCATAAAACCCAACACAAAACAGGCTACTTAAATATGGTTCCCAATCAGAGACAATGACTAACACCTGCCTCTGATTGAAAACCATATCAGGCCAAATATAGAAATAGACAAACCAGACACACAACATAGAATGCCCACCCAGCTCACGTCCTGACCAACACTAAAACAAGGAAAACACAAAAGAACTATGGTCAGAACGTGACACAATGCTTGTGGAGAACAACTAAATTACTCCAAGCTTCCGATTTTAATATAATTTAATATTTTGCAAATGATGCAAAAAAAAGAGAGATTGTTTTATCTTTTACCAGATCTAATGTGTTATATTGTCCTACATTAATTTCACATCTCCACACACTTCAAAGATTTTTCTTTCCAAATAGAATCAAGAATATGCATATCCCAGCTTCAGGTCCTGAGTTACAGGCATTTGGGTATGTCATTTTAGGCGGAAATTGAGATGAAGGGCCCGATCTAAAACGCTTTCTCCTCAAGGGTTTTTACATGACATATTCTACTCTCATTTAGCGACTCTCTCCTGTATTCCTGAAACTGAGTTGTCTCTTGAACAATTCTCCTTCATGTTTATTCCTCTGGCAGATAAACATTCCCCTTTTAAACAATTCAGAGTCGAAAGGTAGATCTAACCCTTGGTTTTCCTCGAAGCTATCTGAGTTCATTCAGATGACAATTCATGCCTGGGCCAAAGCAAGGAAAACTGACTCTGTAGTTGACTAGAAATCTTTCGCATAAATGAGAAACATTTGTACTATCTCCATTCAGAAAGCTAAATCAAGCTAAATTTAAGCTCTATCTCTGACTGCTGGTGATCCTTAAACATTTTGTAAAACAGTGAATGCACTGAAGAGTAGAAATTCCTCTTCTTCCTTGCCTAAGCAAGTTTTGTCTGACTCTGGCATCATAACTGAGAAGAATGGTATAAGTGATGCTTTTAATGATAATTTTACCTCTGCAGGCTTTTTATTTGAGAGAAACGGTGGTTTAATTCAGGGGTTAAAAAAAAAAGTTCACTCGGTCACCCCTTCCAGCTTTGGGGGGATATCCCTGCCCCGTATCTATTTCTATGGGCACAAGCACTGTTCATGACACAAACTGTTCACACCCCTCTTGGTGGCGGATACTTTGTTTTCCAGCTTTTAAAGCTTATTTCCTGCAAATCTACACATTTTGTCATGAGGTGCAGAGAAAACCTTTCCATTTTAAAGCTAATTTTCTTGCAATTCTATACATTTTGCCGTGTCTATTGTGTATTCCTGTGATATTTAAGTGACATTACAACCAAATCTATGGGCTTAAAAAACATGATCTAACATGGGCTAGTTGATAGCTCTCTAAGGCAGCGGTCTCCAACCTTTTCTAGCATGAGAGCAACTTTTATTTTTAAATGCTAACTGTTTCGAGCAAAAACATAATATGTAGCTTTCAAACAGACATATTGATCTCTTTTCCTCTCCACTGGTGCTGTAGTGCACTATGTCTGTTTTCTGTTTTCCCAAATTCAGTTTTCTCAGGGGGTTTTTCTCCTGGTTTTAGATTTTTTCATTTTTCACTCTCAAAATTACAATTGCTCATAGAGAAACGATGAAATTGGATGTTCTGAGTCCATGTCAATGCTTAAATCACATCTGAATGCCATTTTTTGGGGTCTGGAAGAAAACAAACAAATTCAAATGCTACTTTAATTGCGCATCTGGCCCTTTAATTGTGAATCTAGCACGTGAGGAATGTGCTGTCTAACGTACTAATGTAGAGATGGTTCAGTACTGTTGCTGCTCATTTCATGGCAAAGTTTGCAAATAACAAATTATAGATACAAATTATATACTTACTCATTGTATACAGTTGAAGTCGGAAGTTAATATACACTTAGGTTGGAATCATCAACTCGTTTTTCAACCACTTCACCAATTTCTTGTTGACAAACTATAGTTTTGGCAAGTCTGTTAGGACATCTACTTTATGCATGACACAAGTAATTTTTTCCAATTGTTTACAGACAAATTATTTCACTTATAATTCACTGTATCAAAATTCCAGTGGGTCAGAAGTTTACATAAAATAAGTTGACTTGTGCCTTTAAACAGCTTGTAAAATTCCAGATAATGATGTCATGGCTTTAGAAGCTTCTGATAGGCCAATTGACATCATTTGAGTCAATTGGAGGTGTACCTGTGGATGTATTTCAAGGCCTACCTTCAAACTCAGTGCCTCTTTGCTTGACATCATGGGAAAATCAAAGGAAATCAGCCAAAACCTCAGAAATAAATTGTTGACCTCCACAAGTCTGTTTCATCCTTGGGAGCAATTACCAAATGCCTGAAGGTACCACGTTCATCTGTACAAACGATAGTACGCAAGTTTAAACACCATGGGACCACGCAGCCGTCACAGCTAGGAGACGTGTTCTGTTTCCTAGAGATGAGTGTACTTTGGTGGGAAGAGTGTGAATCAATCCCAGAACAACAGCAAAGGACCGTGTGAAGATTCTGGAGGAAACAGATACAAAAGTATCTGTATCCACAGTAAAATGAGTTCTATATCGACATAACCTGAAAGGCCGCTCAGCAAAGGAAAAAGGAAAAAGGAAAAAGCCACTGCTCCAAAACGCCATAAAAAACCCAGACTACGGTTTACAACTGCACATGAGGAAAAAGATTGTACCTTTTGGAGAAATGTCATTTGGTCTGATGAAACAAAAATAGAACTGTTTGGCCATAATGACCATCCTTATGTTTGGAGTAAAAATGCGGAGGCTTCCCAACCGTGAAACCTGGGGGTGGCAGCATCATGTTGTGGGGGTGGCAGCATCATGTTGTGGGGGTGCTTTGCTGCACGAGGGACTGGTGCACTTCACAAAATAGATGGCATAATGAGGGAGGAAAATGATGTGGACATATTGAAGCAACATCTCAAGACATCAGTCAGGAAGTTAAAGCTTGGTCGCAAATAGGTCTTCCAAATGGACAATGACCCCAAGCATACTTCCAAAGTTGTGGCAAAATGGCTTAAGAACAACAGGTCAAGGTATTGGAGTGGCCATCATAAAGCTCTGACCTCAATCCTATAGAACATTTGTGGGCAGCACTGAAAAAGCGTGTGCGAACAAGGAGGCCTACAAACCTGACTCAGTTACACCGGCTCTGTCAGGAGGAATGGGCCAGAATTCACCCAACTTATTGTGGGAAGCTTGTGAAAGGCTACCCAAAACGTTTGACCCAAGTTAAACAATTTAAAGGCAATGCTACCAAATAATAATTGAGTGTATGTAGGTCAGGGCTTTGTGATGGCCACTCACATTTGGAAACACCCGCTTTAGCTACAGAAAGTCAACATACGAGAATACCCCTAGAGTCTGCGAGAGCGGGGGCGGAAGATGACTCATCGGCTGACAACATGGTAATGACTGGACCGGAAACGACTATGAGTAATGAGAGCACAGCACAAGAGAACACCACAGCAACTGTCACAAGTTCTGCTGCAACAGCGGGCCACAAACAGATGCAGGTATGTGTCTGTGGTTGGAGGAAAGTTACATCACACCATGGGTTGAGGATCCACCAGGGGAAGAAGGGGTGTTTGGGTAAAGAGAGACAGGGGCCTCGCATTGATTACTTTCTGCGAAAGCGATCAAATTAGTCGAATGAAGCACAGCAACTGGACTCAAACCATAGTTTGCAGTGCATCAGTACCAGTGTCATGGGGGACGTAAACTCAAGCACCGAAGTAACAACTGAGGTGGAACCAACAACAGGAGTGGACAGGATATGTGAAGTGGCCTGGCGCCAGTGACAAGAAGTTGTGGGAAACAGTGAATACTGACCTTACCTTGACCCTCGAGAAACTTCGAGGCACAGTGGAGAAGAAATTGGAGAGGATGGGGGACATCATCTATGAGTACGGGACAGAAAGATTTGGAGTGGAAGAGGCAAAAGGCGGGAGAAAGGTTCCAACCCCACCAGTTTCCAGGAGGCAATAAGAAATCATGCGCCTCGTTCAAGAAAGGCGACAGCTTAAGAAACAGTGGAAGAAGGCCTCGGAAGTGGAAAAGGAGGGCATAGAGGCACTTCAGGCTGACATCAAAACCCGGTTGGCATCCCTCCGTAAAGCAGAGAACCTACGGAAACGCAGAAGGAAGAAAGAACAAACTAGAACTCGATTCTATAAAGATCCCTTCAAGTTCCTTAAAAGTCTCTTCACGAAGGAAAAAAAATTGAGCTCTAAAAACAACAAAGAAAGACCTAGAGGAGCACCTGAGAACAACAAACTTTGACTCAAAGCGACATGACCATCTGGCCATCCCATCAGATATCCCACCCATTGAACCCCTGGAACATCATATTGAGACCAGCCCTCCGACATGGAAAGAGGTGGAAAACACAGTTCGACGGGCAAGAACAGCATCAGCCCCGGGGCCAAATGGAGTCCCGTACAAAGTGTATAAGAACGCACCAGACGTCCTGAGGTTCCTCTGGAGGCTTATGAGAACAGCTTGGCAAAAGAAGATAATACCCAAAGTGTGACGTAGGGCAGGCGGAGTCCTGATCCCTAAGGAGAAGGATGCAGTGAACATCAGCCAATTCCGCCCAATCTCCTTACTGAATGTCGAGGGTAAAATATTCTTTAGGGTCATTGCCCAGAGGATGGCCGAGTACCTGCAAAGGAATGCGTACGTCGATACATCTGTACAGAAGGCAGGAATATCAGGGTTCTCTGGCTGCTTGGAACATTCCAGCATGATCTGGCACCAGATCCAAATGGCCAAGGTGGAGAAAAGGGACCTCCATGTAGTCTTCCTCGACCTCGCCAATGCATTTGGCTCTGTGCCCCATGAACTCCTGTGGTCTGCCTTCAGATTTTTCCACATACCGGACACCATCACAACCCTGGTGAAGTCGTACTTCCAGGATCTGCAGTTCTGCTTCACCACCTCAGAGTTCACCACCTCATGGCAGTACCTGAATGTAGGTATAATGGCGGGATGTACCATTTCTCCGTTGGCATTCATAATGGCAATGGCGGTTATCATCAGATCCTCAAAATGGGTTGCTGGTGGACAGCGAGTCGACTCTGGTTTCCGTCTCCCTCCACTCAGAGCCTACATGGACGACATTACAACATTGACCACCACTGTCCCATGCACCAGGAGACTGCTCAGAAAACTCGAGGAGAACATAAGCTGGGCCCGTATGAAGATTAAACCATCCAAGTCACGCAGCATCTCGATTGTGAAGGGAGTACTCTCTGACCTGAAATTCTTCATCGGAGATGACCAAATCCCAACAGTGTCTGAGCAGCCGGTAAAAAGCCTTGGAAGGTGGTATGATGCAAGCCTGAAGGACAAAGACCAGGTGCAACAGCTGCGCAAAGACATCAGTAGTAGCCTACAGTCCATCGACAACACCCAGCTTAAGCTTAACCTGGAATGTTAAAGGCCTAGTGTCTGCAGTTTGGTCTCCTACCCCGGGTGTTGTGGCCCTTAGCAGTGTATGAGGTTCCAATCTCAACAGTGGAGAAGATGGAAAGAGGAGTCACAGGCTACTTAAAGAAGTGGCTCGGAGTTCCACGATGCCTTACCACCATAGGCCTCTATGGAGATGGTGTCCTCAAGCTGCCCCTCACCAGTCTAACAGAGGAATTCAAGTGGGCTCCAGATGACACTGAATGAATCTCAAGACCCAGTGGTGAGCAACAACGCGCCGACCTTGGCTACTGGGCGCAAATGGAGGCCAGGAAAAGCAGTCCAGGAGGCAACAGCAGCCCTCAGACATGCTGACATTGTGGGTCATGTTCAGCAAGGGAGAGGAGGCCTTGGGCTAACTAGCCGTACTGCTTGGAGTAAGGCCACTGCACCAGAGCGGCGGAAGATGGTAGTGCAGGAAGTACGCCATCAGGAGGAGGCTGCAAGGTGGGCCAAGGCAGTCTCTCTTTCCAAACAGGGACAGTGGACTCGATGGGACAGTGTGGAGAAGAGGAAGATCAGCTGGAAGGATCTGTGGGCCATGGAAGTGAGGCGGTTGAGCTTTTCCATCAGAGCAACATATGACGTCCTTCCAACACCAGTTAATCTTCACCAATGGTATGGTGAAGATCCGGACTCTGCCCTCTGTTCCATGCCAGCCAACCTCAGGCACATTCTCACAGTGTGTCAAACAAGCCTCACCCAAGGACGCTACACTTGGCGTCACAACCAAGTCCTTAAAAACCTTGCGTCCGCCCTGGAGGACAAGCGAGCTGCCACCAACTCCCTACCACTCGCAGCAGCATCACACCCCTTACGGACAAATTTTGTCCACGAAGGGGCTAAACCACCAAAGAGCGGCTCTACACCATTAGAGCGAGACCAGCTGCGCTTGGCCCGCGACTGGAAAATGCTAGCTGACATTGGCCGGCAACTTGTGTTTCCTCTGGAGATCGCAACCACCACCCTAAGACCTGACATGGTGCTCTGGTCCCGTTCGCTCAAGAAGGTCTTCATCATTGAGCTCACAGTACTCTGGGAGGACTCAGTAGATGAGGCTTATGAGCGAAAACATCTGCGCTATGCCGATCTTGCTGCCGAAGCACGGCATCATGGCTGGAACACAGAAGTCCAACCAGTGAAGGTGGGCTGCAGAGGTTTTGTGGCAACATCTACAACCAGACTGCTTAGAGACCTGGGAATTAAGGGCCAGAGCCAGCGTTCGGCAATCAAAGCTGTATCGGAGGCGGCAGAAGGCAGCAGTCAGTGGCTCTGGATGAAGAGGAAAGACCCCAGCTGGGCCCCGAAGTGAGAGGGCCAGGAGGTATGCGGTCAACAATGCTTGACTCAGGGAGGAGGATGCCCCTGCCATACATAGTCCCATGGGATGTTGGCTATCAACAACAAGGCAACTCATATGACTAATTGGGAATGGGACGCAAGCGTAGGATTGATCACCCTGTCGCTGGCCGCCTTTGGGGAGGGTGTATAGTGTGAAAGGCAGAAACACCCTAGGAACCAAAGGTACACTACTGACGATGCACTCCCCAAATTTCACCAGGCTCACTGTTCATTAACTCTTGGAAGTGCTTGCACAAAGGATAGTAACATCTCATCCTGTGTTCTTGGAATCCAAGGATGAAACAGACTTGTGGAGGTCTACAATTTTTTGTAGGTCTTGGCTGATTTATTTTGATTTTCCCATGATGTCAAGCAAAGAGGCACTGAGTTTGAACGTTGGCCTTGAATTACATCCACAGGTACACCTCCAATTGACTCAAACGATGTCAATTAGCCTATTAGAAGCTTCTAAAGCCATGACATCCTTATCTGGAATGTTACAAGCTGTTCAAAGGCATAGTCAACTTAGTGTATGTGAATTTATGACCCACTGGATTTGTGATACAGTGTATGATTGTCACGTCTTCCTCCGAAGTCGGTCCCTCTCCTTGTTCGGGCGACGTTCGGCGTTCAACGTCACCGGTCTTCTAGCCATCGCCGATCCACCTTTCATTTTCCATTTGTTTTGTCTTGTCTTCCCACACACCTGGTTTCAATTCCATCAATTACATGTTGTGTATTTAAGCCTCTGTTCCCCACATGTCCTTGTCCGGTATTGTTTATTGTAAGTGCCTGTGCACATTATGTCTGGTGTGCATTGAGTTTTGGACCCATTTATTGATTGTTCTGTTTTCCGGTGGTTTTTATTATTAAACTGCGCCATTGGAAACACAGTTTTTTTTTCTCCTGCGTCTGACTTCTCTGCTGCCAGTACGCACCCCTTACATACATGATAAGTGAAATAATCTGTCTGAAAACAATTGTTGGAAAAATGGCTTGTGTCATGCACAAAGTAGATGCCCTAACCGACTTGCCAAAACTATAGTTTGTTAACAAGAAATTTGAGGAGTGGTTGAAAAACGAGTTTTAATGACCCCAACCTAAGTGTATGTAAACTTCCGACTTCAACTGTATCTCAATGTCAGAAAAGGCTTTCTCTTATATTTTTTCTGTGTCACTGAATCAATAAACAGTTCATCAGCATTTGACTTTGATTTCATCTTCACTCCGTGCGTGTACTGTTTTTTCACAGTAAGCTCTGCACACTTTTGCAAAGTGATTCCATTTTCCACATTTAGTACACTGTTTGCCTTTAGCTGGGCAGTTACCCTGTTCGCCATTCACTTTGTATCCACAGTTTGGGTTGTTTTGAGTCTGTCGCTCTGTTTGGGAGTTCTGTCTCTCTCTGTTCTGAAGCTGCTCTCTGGTCACTTTGATGTCTGCCTGACTGCATGCACTGCTTGTTCATGTGATGCGCTTGTGCTGCTGCCCGAAATGGTTTTCATCTGAACATGTGTTAGATCTTGAGATCTGGCTATGTCAATAGCTTTGTCCAGCGTTACCTCAGGCCCAACATTCAAAGGTTTCTCTCTCCCTCGCGGTGAGTGTATTCCAAAAACAATACGGTCCCTGACCATCTCATCTTTGTTTTCATGAACACAGTCTTTCACAGTCAGACACAGCTCTGTCACAAACTGTTCAAACGATTCGCTAGCTCCCTGTACTTTCTCATGGAATTTGTACCTAGCGAAAATCGTATTGGTCTTCGGCACAACATACGCTTCAAAACGATCGTCGGTAAGTGTCCATGCGTTGTAAATATCTTACCCTTTTCACCGATCCAGAGGAGCAGTCGGCTGCACCTTTCCTCTTCTTCTCTGTCCTTCAGAGGACCTGTGAACATTAGTTCCACATGCTGTTTGAACTTACTCCATGCATTTGGTAAGTTTGTAGACTCCCAGACATTCGAGGTGAAGGAACTCCAGCAAAATCCATCTTTTACTCTGACACCATATCTTGATTTGCATGCTTAGTACAAAATAATAAAATGCAGTACGACAGGATATTTCTAAAGTAACTCTTTATTAGCTAGCTATAACAGGCATGTTCACGTGTCTCATACCATGATCAACTGACCATGACCTCACCACCTGGTAGGTCTTAAACAATCATAGTGCAGTATGATACGGGGGTAAAATGCATCCAATTAAAATTCAGTATGTTTACACATATGAATATTACAGACACCATACACGCTGTCTGTCATCTGCCCAGTACTGTTGAAACCGGGATTCATCCGTGAAGAGCACACTTCTCCAGGCCATCAAATACGAGCATTTGCCCACTGAAGTCGGTTACGAGGTATAACTGCAATTAGGTCAAGACCCTGGTGAGGACGACGAGCACGCAGATGAGCTTCTCTGAGACAGTTTCTGACAGCTTGTCTTTTTTTAAATGGTTTTGCAAACCCACAGTTTCATCAGCTGTCCGGATCGCTGGTCTCATACGGTCCCACAGGTGAAGAAGCCCAAAAAAACTGTTTTTGCTTTGTCGTTATGGGTATTGTGTCTAGATTGATGAAGGAGAAAAAAAAACAATTTAATCCATTTTAAATAAGGTTGTAAAGTAATCAAATGTGTAAAAAGTCAAGGGGTATGAATACTTTCAGAATGCAATGTATATTAGAGAGTGGGTCTTTAAGCGATCAGACACTGGCCAAGAGGTTAAGATTGGGGCTGAGATTATATCCAAGTAAATTATAACAACTTGGAGTTGATTTCCTGGTGTTTTTACAGTCTTATGTCCTACAATGAAAATGTTAAAAAAAAACATTTATATTTATTATTTTTCTACTTGAAAACTTTGGGAGCCAAATAAAACCATAAAACTTTGGGAAAATTAATCCCAAAGGCTGACAGGGGAACGTTGACCTACTCCTTATGTACTTGGGTAGACCTGAGAGTATTAGACGGCTGTAAGAACTATTGCAACAAAATCACATGGCCCATCGGAAGAAAAGATGGATCAAAGATCATTTCCTGTGTTTGGAGTGAAAACAGTATGAACATCCAAAAGATTATCCACCTTCAACTTCCTAAGAAACTGATTCAGATGTGTTTCCAAAAGGTCTGACTGGTTTGATATTAATGTGCCAGACAAAGCAGCTCTAATACCACCTGGAGAGTAATCACGAGCCGACAAACCCGTTTGTAACTTGATGGCTTTTCTGCTCTGACAAGCAGTGTTGGAGAAATGTAACCACTCTCAAATTCATGAACAGAGCTATGGATTCAACAACTTTTATTTGATTTATTTCACCTTTATTAAACCAGGTAAGCTAGTTGATAACAAGTTCTCATTTACAACTGCGACCTGGCCAAGATAAAGCAACGCAGTGCGACACAAACAACAACAGAGTTACACATGGAATAAACAAACATACAGTCAATAATACAATGGAGAAAGTCTATATATAGTGTGTAAAATGAGGTAGGATAAGGGGGGTGAGGCAATAAATAGGCCATAGTGTCAAAATGATTACAGTATGGCAAATTAAACACTGGGGTGATAGATGTGCAGAAGATGAGTGTGCAAGTAGCGGTACTGGGGTGCAAGGGAGCAAAATACATCAAATTAATAACAATATGGTGATGAGGTATTTGGATGGGCTATTTACAGATTGGCTATGTACAGGTGCATTGACCTGTGTCACGACTTCCGCCGAAGTCGATCCCTCTCCTTGTTCTGGTTGTGTTCGGCGGTCGACGTCTTCGACCTTCCAGCCATCATTGATCCATTTTTCATTTTCCATTGGTTTTGTTTTGTCTTCCTACACACCTGGTTCCAATCACATTCATTACATGTTGTGTATTTAACCCTCAGAGCACCCCTTTCTCATCTGGACCGACCACCAGAATCTGGAGTATATTCGGGCAGCTAGGAGACTTAACCCACGTCAGGCAAGGTGGGCCATCTTCTTCACCCGGTTCCGGTTTACTTTGTCTTATAGACCGGGCTCCCAGAACGTAAAGGCTGACGCACTGTCCCGCCTTTACGACACGGAGGATGGGTCCACTGAACCTACTCCCATCCTTCCCGCCTCAAAGCTGGTAGCCCCAGTGGTATGGGAGGTGGACTCGGACATCGAGCGGGCGTTACGGGCTGAACCTGCGCCTCCTCAGTGTCCAGCGGGGCGAAGGTACGTGCCGCTTGGTGTTCGGGACAAACTGATTCGGTGGGCTCACGTCCTACCCTCCTCGGGTCACCCTGGGGTGACGAGGACAGTGGGGAGCCTTCAGGGGAGGTATTGGTGGCCTACGTTGGCTAAGGACATTAAGGGTTATGTCTCCTCCTGTTCAGTGTGCGCTCAGAGTAAGGCTCCTAGGCACCTTCCTAGAGGGAAGCTACAACCCCTCCCCGTTCCACAGCGGCCATGGTCACATCTGTCCATAGATTTCCTAACCGATCTTCCGCCGTCTCAGGGGAACACCACGGTTCTAGTGATTGTGGATCGGTTCTCTAAGTCCTGCCGCCTCCTCCCGTTGCCCGGTATCCCTACAGCCCTACAGACTGCGGAGGCGTTATTCACCCATGTCTTTCGTCACTACGGGGTGCCGGAGGACATCGTTTCTGATCGGGGCCCCCAATTCACGTCTCGGGTATGGAGAGCGTTCATGGAACGCTTGGGGGTCTCTGTCAGCCTGACCTCCGGTTATCACCCCGAGAGTAATGGGCAGGTGGAGAGAGTGAACCAGGAGGTGGGTAGGTTTCTGCGGTCGTATTGCCAGGATCGGCCAGGGGAGTGGGCACGATACATTCCCTGGACTGAAATGGCTCAGAACTCACTACGCCACTCCTCTACTAACGTGTCCCCTTTTCTGTGTGTGTTGGGGTACCAGCCGGTCCTGGCACCATGGCATCCGAGCCAGACCGAGGCTCCTGCGGTGGAGGAATGGGTACAGCGCTCCAAGGAGACCTGGAGGGCCGTCAGGACTCTCTACGACAAGCGAGTGGACGGCAGAAGAGGAGTGCTGACCGCCACCGCAGTGAGGCCCCCGTGTTTGTACCAGGGGACAGCTCTCGACCCGAAACCTACCTCTCCGCTTGCCCTGCCGGAAGCTGGGTCCACAGTTTGTAGGGCCCTTTAAAGTCCTGAGGAGAATAAACGAGGTGTGCTATCGATTACAACTCCCTTCCTATTATCGTATTAACCCCTCGTTTCATGTGTCTCTCCTCAGGCCGGTGGTAGCTGGTCCCCTGCAGGACAGTGAGGTGCCGGAGGTCCCTCCCCCCCCTCTCTGAGTGTAATGTCATTGTAACTGATCACAAGACAAATAAAGTGACCAAAGGGGTCATATTCCGAGTGTAGAATATTACCACCAAAGGTATTTTTCATTGTAGTGACACCAGCGGAGCGTTCAGATCCATGGGAAAACCAAATATCGTTGCCCCACTGTGACCTCCAGAAGTTGGCATCAGCCAAAATTGAGTGAGACTCTTGAAAAAAGCAAAAATCTGTTCGAAATTGTTTAGCAAATAAAAATAAGGCCTTGCGCTTCACATTGTTTCGTAACCACCTAGCATTAAGAGATAATATAGACAAAGATAAAACAACAAAGATTATATAAAAGTATAAACTGTAGTAGGATGAGTCCAAGATGTAGGAGCAGTGAACGTAAACGATAAAGAAACAAGATCTGCACCATTTAAGTGAAAATAGCTTATTCCATAACCTTTGAGCTAGACGTTATCTGGCTTTGAAATTCAACTCAACTGAAAATGATGTTCAAGACCAAACCAAGGGTTCTTGTAGTAAGAGAGACTAAAAACCCTCTAGTGTAATCAGGAACTATTCTGAGAAATACAACAACAAATAATAATTTAAATAAAAGCGTACCTACTATGTTAAGTGCATATGAAAACTGATCATAAAATAATTTTATAAAAAATGTTTTACATATAAACGTTCCTAAGACCTTTTTGGAAATAAGTATTAATAACTAAATAGAACAATAACCGTGTAAAGTCAGAGCAGACCTGTATGCCCTTTAAAACAGTATCTTAGTTACGGTATACATACTTTACAAACTTCGTAAGTTTGTAAACAAAATAGGTCTTCTGGTCATACAAGAACAAACTAATAAATTGAAATACCTGAGTATTCCTGAAAAAATAGTCACGTGATGCCTGTTAGATAAACAACATAAGGAAAATGAGAATACCATGGCTGAAACCAACAACCTGTTCTTTCTGGTGAGATATTAGGGGGGAATGTGGATTTCTGAACCGTTGATGAAGCCTCGTCCTCCGACGAAGTAAGCAGCCTTTCCCTCATTTCGTGCTATCTTGATCGTTGGCCACAACTTGTTCCTTCTTTCTATGTCCTCCGGGCTGAGATGCTCGGCGAAACGCATACCATGGCTCTGAAGGAAGGCGTTCTTCCTAGCAGCTTTCCAGACAGCATCCCTGTAGAATCTGGCAGTGAAGAGGATGATGATACCCCTAGGTCTTGAATTGTTTTGCTGTTGCTTCTTGCCGAGGCGATGTACAACGTCGATGGTATCACCAACTTTGTTCTTCTCTGCAGGCAAAACTTCTTGGCAGATACGGATAGCCACTCCTCTCACATCTTCATTCTCCACCACTGGCAAGCCGTAGAGTCTCAGGTTCCATTTTCTTGTGTATTGTTCCAGATCATTGAGAAGTCTATGGTTTCAAACGCCCCATGCCGATACACACACCCCCACCCTCCTTTGTTTTTGAAACACACACACACAAGCCTGCACACGCATACACCCACGCGTACGCGCACGTCTTTTCCCGAAAGCCTTTTTCTCCGGGACAGGCATGTTAATAGGGCAAAAAGACAGAACCCCTTCATTAAAGGTGAGATACCTCTTTAAATTCCTTTATTTAATTCTAAATCTTTAGTACAAACCTTTTGAAAACATCTTATAATTAATCAAAATCTATTTTACTGCGCAATACTGAAATATGCACAAATGTTTTATTAATAAACATTGTTGTACAACAGTTATACAGTAGGGCAAAAAAGTATTTAGTCAGCCACCAATTGTGCAAGTTCTCCCACTTAAAAAGATGAGAGAGGCCTGTAATTTTCATCATAGGTACACTTCAACTATGACAGACAAAATGAGAAAAAGAAATCCAGAAAATCCCATTGTAGGATTTTTTAATTAATTTATTTGCAAATTATGGTGGAAAATAAGTGTGAAGTGGCGGCTTCCCATGTCTCCTCCGAGCGCCGGAACCAGTCGTCCACCGCAGGAGCTTCGGTCTGACTCTGATGCCATGGCGGCAGAACCGGCTATTACCCCAGGCCGAAACCTGCCCACCTGCCCATTACTCTCGGGGTGAAAACCTGAGGTAAGGCTGATCGAGACCCCCAGATGTTCCATGAACGCCCTCCAGACTCTCGAAGTGAACTGGGGACCTCAATCAGACACTATATCCTCAGTAGTGCCGGAAGACGTGTGTAAACAAGGCCCCTGCAGTCTGTAGGGCCATAGCGAGACCGGGCAGAGGGAGGAGACGACAGGACTTAGAGAAACGAGCCACAACGACCAGGATCTTTGGTGTTTCCCTGTGAGGGAGGAAGATCGGTTAGAAAATCCACCGACAGGTGTGACCAAGGCCGTTGTGGAAAGGGTAAGGGATGTAGCTTACCTCTGGGCAGGTGTCTAGGAGCCTTATACTGGATGCACACTGAGCAGGAGCGAACATAAACCCTCACGTCCTTTGCCCAGGTAGGCCAACAGTACTTCCTACTCAGACAGCGCACTGTCCGACCGATCCCCGGATGACCAGAGGAGGGTGACGTGTGGGCCCAATAGATCAACTGGTCACGGGCAGCAGACGGAACGTACAGACGCCCAATGGGACACTGGAGAGGAGCGGGCTCTGTACGCAATGTCTGCTCAATGTCCGCGTCTAGCTCCCACATGAACGGCGCTACCAGGCAGGAGGCCGGGAGTATAGGAGTCTGATCCATGGGCCACTCCTCTGTGTCATAGCCGGGACAGTGCGTCTGCCTTAACATTCTGAGAACCTGGTCTGTAGGACAGGGTAAACACAAAACGGGTTAAAAAAACAGGCCCCACCTTGCCTGACGAGGATTCAGTCTCCTCGCTGCCCAGATGTACTCCAGGTTGTGGTGGTCAGTCCAGACGAGGAAAGGGTGTTTAGCCCCCTCAAGCCAATGTCTCTACGCCTTCAAAGCTTTAACCACAGCCAACAGCTCCCGGTCCTCCACATCATAGTTCCGCTTCGTCGGGCTGCACGGCTCCTATCCCAGCCTTGGATGCGTCTACCTCCACTATGAACATCAAAGAGGGATCCAGATGGGCCAGCACAGGAGCCGAGGTAAACAGAGCCCTTAGGTACGTAAAAGCCCTGTCCGCCTCAGCCGACCACTGCAAACGTACAGGACCCCCCTTCAGCAGTAAGGTATTTGGAGCAGCCACCTGGCCAAAACCCAGGATAAATCTCTGGTAGTAATTGGCAAACACTAAAAACCGCTGCACCGCCTTTACCAATTACGCACGGCTGAGATGCGGTCACTCTACATCTCCACCCCTGATGTGGAAATGCGATACCCTAGGAAGGAGACGGCTTGCTGGAAGAACAGGCATTTCTCAGCCTTGACGTACAGGTCATACTCCAACAGTCATCCAAGTACCTTGCACACCAAGAACACATGCTCGGCGCATGTAGTGGAGCATATCAGAATGTCATCAATATACACCACCAAACCCTGCCCGTGCAGGTCCCTGAACATCTTGTCTACAAAGGATTGGAAGACTGATGGAGCATTCATCAACCCGTACGGCATGACGAGGTACTCATAATGCCCTGAGGTGGTACAGACCGCAATCTTCCACTCGTCCCCCTCCCAGATACGCAACAGGTTGTAAGCGCTCCTGAGATCCAGTTTAGTGAAGAAGCACACCCGTGCATTGACTCAATCGCCGTGGCGATGAGAGGTAGCGGGCAACTGTACCTCACCGTGATTTGATTGAGACCTAGATAGTCAATGCACGGCGCAGACCTCCCTCCTTCTTATTCATGAAAAAGTAACTCGAGGAGGCGGGTGAAATGGAGGGCCGAATGTACCCCTGACAAAGAGATTCAGAGACATATGTCCCCATAGCCGCCGTCTCCGCTTGCGACAGGGGATACACGTGACTCCTGGGAAGTGTAGCATCTACCAGGAGATTTATCGCACAATCTCCCCGTCGATGGGGTGGTAACTGAGCCAAATTGGCATATTCTGGGGGGATGAGCACGGTGGAGACCTGGTCTGGACTTTCCACCATGGTAGCACCAACGGAAACCCCTACACACCTCCCTGAGCACTTCCGCGACCACCCCGTGAGAGCCCTCTGTTGCCATGAAATGGTGGGGTCAAGATTAGCCAACCAGGGAAGGCCTAGTACCACGAGAAAAGCAGGACAGTCAATGAGGAAGAGACTGATTCTCTCCTCGTGACTCCCCTGCGTCACCATGGCCAGGGAGATGGTGGACTCCCTGATTAGCCCGGACCCTAATGGTCGAATATCCAGAGCGTGTCCCGGGAAAGGTCTAACCACAGGAACAATGGGAATCCCTAAACTAAGGGCGAACGCTCTGTCGATAGAATTCCCAGCCGCGCTTGAATCGACGAGCGCCAGTCTCCAGTCTCTTCAAACTATACAGGTTTGAATAATGCTGAAAGGATGTAAAAATAATACATTTTCAAAATGACTGACTAGTAACAGGAACGAAGACTCCATTCATGCAACCTTAGTTTGGCAACTAGACTACAGGATGATCAGTTCATGTGCAATCTAGCTGCACAAATATATGATATAAAAAAATCTATATATTTTTTTAAATAAACATCAGACACTTTCCAATGTCAAGGCTCATATATAAAAGCACTGAGAGACTTGAAGGAATCTTAGATACACACAAGTGTATTGTTTCAAGTATTTCACAAGGTTTACAACAAGTAAACAAAACAAGATTCACTGGGATAACAAAATAAACATAGAACTGCGTTCATCTGGCAAACCCTCTTCATTTATTTATTGAACCAAAACTTACACTAAGTAGGTCATAGTGGCTTTTTAGTAACACCATGTGCTTACAGAAGAAGGCCCTGCATGTTATCCACTGATATAGGAACAGATATGCACTGAGAGTACAAAACATTAGGAACACCCCCTTTTGCCCTCAGACCAGCCTCAGTCCATCGGGGCATGGACACTTACAAGGTGTCGAAAGTGTTCCGCAGGGATGCTAGCCCATGTTGACTCCAATGTTTCCCACAGTTGTGTCAAGCTGTCTGAGTGTCCTTTGGTTAGGGACCAATCTTGATACACAAAGGAAACTGTTGAGTGTGAAAGAAACAGCAGTGTTGCAGTTCTTGAAACACTCAAACCGGTGCACCTGGCACCTACAACCATACCCCGTTCAAAGGCATTTAAATATTCTGTCTTGACTATTTACCCTCTGAATGACACACATACACAAGCCATGTGTGTCAACCCTTATTTAACCTGTGTCCCCCCTTTATCTACATTGACTCAAGTGGCATCATCAATAAGGTGTCATAGCTTTCACCTGGATTCACCTGGTCTGTCTATGTCATGTTTTGTACAATCAATTTCACATCCCCCTAGTGGTTAGGGGTATAATTGGATCCTAGACCTGTGGTTATGGGAAACTAACTCCTATATCTCAAGCATGGGACCTACTGTAAGATCACAGTTGAACAATACTTAACCTCTACATTTTATTTAACCAGGCAAGTCAGTTAAGAACACATTTTTATTTGCAATGGCAGCCTAGGAACAGTGGGTTAACTGCCTTGTTCAGGTGCAGAACAATAGGTTTTTACCTTGTCAGCTCAGGGATTCAACCCAGCAACCTTTCAGTTACTGGCCCAACGCTCTAACCACTCGGCTACCTGCCGCCCCTAAATCCCAGAGGTTTGTTTGAGTTATCTCTCTGGGTGCATCACCATTGGCACACTATTCCCAATACAGTTTGTTTGGTCAAAAGTAGTGCACTATATAGGGAACAAGGTGACATTTGGGATGCATACCCGGTATTTCTGCATGAGGTCCTCTGCCTGTCCAGCAGCTAAACAAAAATGGACACTTCTGCCACCTTGTGGACGATTCATGCAATGTACGATACCAACAACTGTCCTTCCTAATCCTACTGGTTCAGAAACCCTCTTTAGAACGGAGGTTATTGGATTGATTGTATATATATTTACAGAAATAATACAGATCCTGCTTCTGTTGCCTGTTTGAGTGTTTGTTTAATAGCCTACAGATTCCGTGAGCTCGAAGCCTCACACAACCACATGTCAGATAAATAATTTCGCAAATGTGGCTGTTTTAATTATTTGTTTTATTTACTGCAATAAAGGCTTTACACTTTTTTTTCGTTAGAACAGCCTCTCTGGTATTACTTATGATAGATTTAGTGTTGTTTACACTGTTACAAATGGTCAAAAAAATAAAAATTCATAATAACAATAATAATAATCGTCCATTTTCTTGATCTCCTTCTTATTGTTTTTATTATGATTATCATCATTATAATGAGAAGTAACGTCATTATCATTATTAGGCTTAGTATGGCAGCCTTGTAAAGCCACCATCGAGATGTAGGCCTAAGAGCGCATCCGGTTTAGTCTTAATACCGTAACTTACTTACCTATATTTCAATAGTTTTATAGGCTACTGTATCAATCAATCATTCATTCGTCCATGTCATCATGTTTTAGTTTTTGCTGTAATAAAGGTTTTACAACAACAACAACAGACTCTCTAGTAGCCTTATCATTTATTTAGTGTTGTTTACATTGTCTAAAGGGTCAGACAAATTATATTGTAATTTAACAGCGCCTGTTTAGCTCCTTACCTTCTATTTCTTGATATCCAGTGTTTCCTAAAACTAATCAAATGTATTCCATTCACACGCTAAGATTTTATTTGTTACGTCCTCTGCATCCGTTTTGCTGTCACATGTGTTACAGTGTTCGGAGTTTGTTATAACCAATTTATTAATGCGATTATGATATGCTAGAGGTCAGGCCCTATTGGTCACGTGAATGCAATGCATACATTATGTCACGTAATGAGAGCAAGGGTTGAGGGATTAGGGAATGTTTTTCCTAAACAAATTAGGTATTTTGGTAAAATACCTATTCAGTCAGAAATGGCTGTAATTATGATGCAGCTTCAGCAACATGGTTGGTCGCTGCAGCAGGGTGGAAACCGAGACAATGGGTGCTAGTCACACAGTCACTTGCTGTCTTTTTCTTTTTATACAGTCTGAGCACGGCAAGGCACAATCAAATCCATTGTGGTCGGACACTAATAATTTACGTCTCTTAATTATTTCATCAAACAGTGCGCTTAAAGCATCAGACAAGCTTAATGCATATAGTTTGATTAGAACACCTAGGATGTGTATATATATGAAACATACAAGGGTTAACATTTCGCCTAATTGATTGGTCGAAAGAACAGTCACCAATATATTTTGGGGGTCACCAATATTTTTTTGTGGGTCGGGACAGCCCTATTGTGTTTTCAGTATAGTTAATTAATTTTTTGTTGTTGCCATGTAACAGTGTAGCTTATTATTGGAACTACATAACTTTTTTTAGAAATGTTTGCAAATGTATTGGGGAAAAAATACATACGTTTTTACACACTTGAGTAAATACTTTGTAGAATTACCTTTGGCAGTGATTACAGCTGTGATTCTTTCAGGGTAAGTCTCTTAAGAGCTTTCCACACCTGGATTGTGCAACATTTGGCCATTATTATTTTCAAAATTCTTCAAGCTCTCACAAATTGGTTGTTGATCATTGCTAGACAACCAATTTCAGGTCTTGTCATAGATTTGCAAGTAGATTTAAGTCAACACTGTAACTCGGCCACTCATGAACATTCACTGTTGGTAAGCAACTCCAGTGTAGATTTGGCCTTGTGTTTAGGTTATTGTCCTGCTGAAAGGTGAATTAATCTCCCAGTGTCTGGTGGAAAGCAGACTGAACCAGGTTTTCCTCTAGGACTTTGCCTGTACTTAGCTCCATAACTTTTATTTTCAATCCCGAAGAACTCCCCGGTATTTAACGATTACAAGAATACCCATAACATGATGCAGTCACCACTATGCTTGAAAATATGGAGAGTGGTATTCAGTAATGTGTTGTATTGGATTTGCTCCAAACAAGGTGTATGTTTTGGAATATTTGTATTCTGTACAAGCTTCCTTCTTTTCACTCTGAAGATGGATCAACAACATTGTAGTTACTCCACAATACTAACCTAAATGACAGTTTTCTCCTATCACAGACAATAAACGTTGTAACAGCTTTATAGTCACAATTGTCCTCATGGTGAAATCCCTAAGCTGTTTCCTTCCTCTACGGCAACTGAATTAGGAAGGACGCATGTACAGTTGAGGTCGGAAGTTTACATACACGTTAGCCAAATACATTTAAAAGTTTTTCACAATTCCTGACATTTAATCCTAGTAAAACGTCCCTGTTTTAGGTCAGTTAAGATCACCACCTTATTTTAAGAATGTGAAATGTCAGAAAAATAGTAGAGAAAATGATTTATTTCAGCTTTTACTTCTTTCATCACATTCCCAGTGGGTCAAATGTTTACATACACTCAATTAGTATTTTGTAGCATTGCCTTTAAACTGTTTAACTTGGGTCAAAGTTTCGGGTAGCCTTCCACAACCTTCCCACAATAAGTTGGGTGAATGTTGGCCCATTCCTCCTGACAGAGCTGGTGTAACTAAGTCAGGTTTGTAGGCCTCCTTGCTCGCACACGCTTTTTCAGTTCTGCCCACAAATTTTCTATAGGATTGAGGTCAGGGCTTTGTGATGGCCACTCCAATACCTTGACTTTGTTCTTTGTCCCCATGTGCAGTTGCAAACCATAGTCTGGCTTTTTTATGGCGGTTTTGGAGACGTTTGCTGAGCGGCCTTGCAGGTTATGTCGATACAGGACTCGTTTTACTGTGGATATAGATACTTTTGTACCTGTTTCCTCCAGCATCTTCACAAGGTCCTTTGTGGTTGTTTTGGGAATGATTTGCACTTTTCACACCAAAATATGTTTATCTCTAGGAGAAAGAACGTGTCTCCTTCCTGAGCGGTACGACGGCTGCGTGGTCCTGTAGTGTTTATATTTTCACACTATTGTTTGTAAGGATGAAGATAGAGGCATTTGTAAATTGCTCCCAGGGATGAACCAGACTTGTGGAGGTCTACAATTTGTTTTCTGAGGTCTTGGCTGATTTCTTTTGATTTTCCCATGATGTCAAGCAAATAGGCACTGAGTTTGAAGGTAGGCCTTGAAATACATCCACAGGTACACCTCCAATTGACTCAAATGATGTCAATTAGCCTATCAGAAGCTTCTAAAGCCATGGCATAATTTTCTGGAATTTTCCAAGCTGTTTAAAGGCACAGTCAACTTAGTGTAAGTAAACATCTGACCCACTGGAATTGTGATACAGTGAGGTAAAAGTGAAATAATCTGTCCGTAAACAATTGTTGGAAAAATGTATTGTCATACACAAAATAGATGTCCTAACCAACTTGCCAAAACTATGGTTTGTTAACAAGAAATTTGTGGAGTGGTTTAAAAACGAGTTTTAATGACTTAAGTGTATGTAAACTTCCGACTTCAACTGTGCATATCTTTGTAGTGACTGGGTGTATTGTGTCAGTGTCAGTGTCTCCTGACCCCTCCTGTCTCAGCCTCCAGTATTTATGCTGCAGTAGTTTATGTGTCGGGGGGCTGGGGTCAGTTTGTTATATCTGGAGTACTTCTCCTGTCCTATTCGGTGTCCTGTGTGAATCTAAGTGTGCGTTCTCTAATTCTCTCCTTCTCTCTTTCTTTCTCTCTCTCGGAGGACCTGAGCCCTAGGACCATGCCCCAGGACTACCTGACATGATGACTCCTTGCTGTCCCCAGTCCACCTGGCCATGCTGCTGTTCCAGTTTCAACTTCCACCTGACTGCTGCTGCTCCAGTTTCAACTGTTCTGCCTTATTATTATTCGACCATGCTGGTCATTTATGAACATTTGAACATCTTGGCCATGTTCTGTTATAATCTCCACCCGGCACAGCCAGAAGAGGACTGGCCACCCCACATAGCCTGGTTCCTCTCTAGGTTTCTTCCTAGGTATTGGCCTTTCTAGGGAGTTTTTCCTAGCCACCGTGCTTCTACACCTGCATTGCTTGCTGTTTGGGGTTTTAGGCTGGGTTTCTGTACAGCACTTTGAGATATCAGCTGATGTACGAAGGGCTATATAAATAAATTTGATTTGATTTGATATTGATATACCATCCAAAGTGTAATTAACAACTTCACCATGCTCAAAGGGATATTCAATATGTGCTCTTTTTATTTTTACCCATCTATCAATAGGTGCTCTTCCTTGCAAGGCATTGGAAAACGTCCCTGTTCTTTGTGGATGAATCTGTGTTTGAAACTCACTGCTCAACTGAGGGACCAAACAGATAATTGTATGTGTGGGGTACAGAGATGAAGTAGTGATTCAAAAATATTGTCAAACACTATTATTGCACATAGAGTGAGTCCATGCAACTTATTACATTTTTACTCCTGAACTTATTGAGGCTTGCCCTAACAAAGGGGTTGAATTGACTCAAGACATTTCAGATTTTAATTTTAAATTCATTTGTAAACATTTCTAAAAACATAATTCCACTTTGATATTATGGGCTATTGTGTGTAGGCCAGTGACAAAACAAATCTCTATTTAAACCATTTTAAATTCAGGTTGTAACACATCGAAATGTGGAAAAAGTCAATGGGTGTGAAATATTTCTGAATGCACTGTAACCATCATCTTGGAGTCATGCAATGATGTGGCGTGTGGTCCTCCCACTACCCCTCGGGAAACCATGCAGTTTATTAGGATTCAGAATAAATCAATTATGATGAACTTCACAGGGTGGTGAAAGTGCACGGTGATGAGCTTGATGCTCCTTTCCAATAAATATTGAGGGTCTGGCTGCCATTTGACAAATAAAAATATTATCTTATCTATAATGTCATCATGTAGACTAGCCTACCCGCTGTATCTGTGAGCTGTTGGCTAGAGCACACTTGTCAAGATCAGAGTAGGTACATCTGTTACTTAAAAGCAAAGACAATTGTGACAAAACTATCAGTAGGGTTGAAAATGCGATGGAAACACTTTGAACACTCTAACCCTTTCAATTTTTGTTTGGTATATGAAACCTTAAGCGAAAAAGTACATTTTGTGGGCACAGTATTCGATTTTAATCCGCAACAAGTTAATTTGGTGGAAACACACTACTGGTGGGAAAATGTGCATATGTTCTTTATGTGGCTTTGAGAATAGTCACATCTATCTTATGACATTTCAGATAGATATGATAATTTATCACCAAGTAGTTTGAATGTAGTGAACTTCTTTTTCAAAGTAACTTTAGTTAAGTAAACTATATTTTTCTTAAGGTTAGCTTTAGTTTAGCTTAACTTCTTCCCGTGTGAAAACTATATTTTCAGAGTACCTTCTCCAACACTGATGATGCCATTCAAACAGTTGCATTTCAAACATTGAGTACATTTGACTTACTATATAGCTAATTTTGTGAAGTTTTGTTGCAGTCTGACAATTTTGACAGACACAGGAGGTATCTAAAATATCACAAAATGTAACTTCAAAGACAGTACAGTATGAAGATAGGTTAAAACGGCTTCTGCAATAGAAGTCCCCGATCACACTTGTAGGCGACCTTTATTATTATTTTTTATTCCAATACAATAACAAAAAAAACATAGGACAGCACTAGATGTATATTTTCTCTAAAGAAACATAAAATAACAAAGTTTTAAAAAATACAATAAAAATCACTACACATGAAAGTTAAAGTTAAAAGTTAAAGTCCCTATAATAAAATAAGGTCAGGGGTTACAATTGTATAAACCTGTGATAGAGTTGTAAGAATACAGTGTTTTTTTGTTTTGTTATTGACTAATTCTAGAGATTTGATTAAATATTGGATTTCAAGTAAAAATATATTGCATTTGGGGACAGATTTCAACTATTTGTTTTTGTGTATATAACATTTACCAGAGAGAATAAAGAAATTCACAACTGTTTTGTTGTTTTGTTTTCATTTGAATAATAACATATTACATCTTTCACTGTAAATACAAGGGTCTTATTAATTAAATTAAAAAATGAACTACTTAACTCGCTCCAAAATAACTTCACAGAGTCACACTCGTAAAAAAATGAGTAATAATAAGAATTTCCCTTCTTTATCACAGAAAAGGCATATGTCATCCAAGACAACAACTTATTGCAAGAGTGTATTTTGTGCAAGTTAAAGTTCAAGTTAATTTATTTTACTTTATTTGATATACCAAATTTGGGAGGGAGAAACCAAGCTTTGTTCCTTCCATTCAATTTCAGTACATATGCATTCCAAGAAGAATGTCCCTCTAGGAGAGTTCTTGTCCTTGGAGTTAAATATGTATCTTAATAAGAATGTATTATTACATTCTTATCCAGCAGGGGGAAACCTTCTAACATAAATTGTGCATCTTGACATGTTCTCCAAACACCAATGAGATTTAATTAATTGAATAAATCCTGAAGGTATTTTTTTGCATATAGTATTACATAATTTCTAACGCATTGGGAAGTTCTATGTTTGTAAGAACTTTCTGTAAGAGAGTATATTCCATTCTTTATCAAATAAATCAAGCGCAAATATAATATTTCTTTCAAACCACTTAGGGAACACCAAAGACTTGTTTTCAACGACAATGTCTTTGTTGTTCCACAGAAGGGCTTTGTGTAGGGAGAAGTTGTGGACATAACATAGTTGCCAGGCTAAAAGGGCTGTACATTCAATTTGGACAGTTTGATGGGTAATTTTAATGGAGAATAGTTGCACTTCCACAAAAATTGAAGACCACAGAAATTCATGAAAATGTGACAGGGAATTAAGTACCATATAGATTTAGAGCTAAGCATACGTCTTGTTATCCAATTTCCTTTAATTGTATTGTTGATATCAATTAAATCTAGTACTTCAAGCCCACCATCACGTCTTTAGTTTGATATTACATACTTCTTAAGTTTGTGTTGTTTATTTTTCCATATAAAGTCTAGGAAAATTATGTTGATAATCTCTGAGAGAAATTGAGATGTTGACGGACAGAATGATTTTTCGCCATTGCTGACAAGCTAATCTCCGGGCTAACGTTAGTCTCACACTGAACTGCGCGTGTGCAGTTGTCAAATCAACTTCAATATAAAATAGTACTTGACAAAAATGAAAACGTATCACTTTCACGAGATTGGAGTAAAAATGTGTTCACCTCCTAATGACATTGGCTCTAATCTAAATTGTGCCTTTAGATTTCGAAAAAAATAACAACTAAGGAAGAACTTTTCACTTATTTCATTGACTTCTCAAACTCTAAACACCGGCCATTTCAGTTTGGTCAGTTCGCAAGCGTTACCAGAAATCTTGCGATGTTGCGCCTCTGGGTTTAGAAACTCTGTGGTAACGTGGTCGACCACACGCTCCCGCAAAGTACCTGGCAGCATGCACAAACAAATGTACGAACGCCATGATACCAAAGAAGAAGAACATCTCCCGTTTCAAGCCGGACACGTTTAATATACATACATACACCTGTTTCAGCTTTTTTTTTTAACTAGGCAACTATACCCTCAGTGTGAGCTCATGCTTTTCGCTAACAAACTTCAAATGTAATTTCCTCATCTCTTTATGAAAAAGTACTATTGGATAAGGATATTCATTTTGAAGTATGCAGCAACCTTATGACTGAGCCATCCGAGCCACATTTTGCTTCACTCCCAACAAGGACCTAACTACCATACTGACTACCAGCATTGTCAACAGTGCTCAGTAACCATGTGGTTATTTGAAAAATTAGTGAGTAATTTGGATGTTTTTTCAGAGGAAAAATAACAAAACGTTTTTTTCAGTGTCTTACTCTATGTGTACTGCTCAGATTTGGTGTTGTCACCATGACTGAAAAGAGTATGGTCGTGGTACAAGACCTGGTGCAAAAGTGTTTATACAGTAATACTATATTTTCAGGGATATTTTTCTATAGTTTTGTACTTGGAAATTGTGTTTATAAATTGAATGGTCTCGCTATCCACGATGACGAGATTTGATACTCTTTTCTGAGCGCCAAGCGGGCAGAGGTTGAAGAGTTAATTCTTCTGATCACTGCTTTTGATGACGTTCTATGTCTTCTCTGGGGATATGGAGGAAGTATGATCAGAGGAGTAGGGTAGCCTTGTATATTTGAGAAAGTCAAAGAAATGTATTTTTTAAACAAAATATATGAGACTCAAATAAGGTATAAATCCTACAACAAAGCTTGTATAGTATATTCGTAGCTACACAGAGATGTGTCTGGTTAGACTGTAAACTCTCCTTCCAGACTCACATTAAGCATCTCCAATTCAAAATGAAAGCATCCTTCACTCGTGCTGCCAAACATACCCTCATAAAACGGACTATCATACCGATCCTTGACTTCGGCGATGTCATTTACAAAATATCCTCCAACACTCTATTCAGTAAATTGTATGAAGTCTATCACAGTGCCATCCGTTTGGATGTTTTTTCACAGCCGATGTGAGTTAGACCTTTAAACCAGTCAACATTCACTTGGCCGCAGGGCCAGACGGATTACCCGGACCTGTACTGCGAGCATGCGATGACCAACTGGCAAGTGTCTTCACTGACATTTTCAACCTCTCCCTGTCCGAGTCTGTAATATCAACATGTTTTAAGTAGACCTCAATAGTCCCTGTGCCCAAGAACAGTAAGGTAACATGCCTAAATGACAACCGACCCGTAGAACTCACGTCTGTAGCCCTGAAGTGCTTTGAAAGGCTGGTCATGGCTCACATCAACACCATTATCCCATAAACCCTAGATGCACTCCAATTTGCATACCGCCCTAACAAATCCACAGATGATGCAATCTCTATTGCACTTCACATGGCCCTTTCCCACCTGGACAAAAGGAACACCTATGTGAGAATGCTATTCACTGACTACAGCTCAGCGTTCAACACCATAGTGCCATCAAAGCTCATCAATAAGCTAAGAACCCTGGGACTAAACACCTCCCTCTGAAACTGGATCCTGGACTTCCTGACGGGCTGTCCCCAGGTGGTAAGGGTAGGTAACAACAAGTCCGGCACGCTGATTCTCAACACAGGGGCCCCTCAGGAGTGAGTGCTCAGTCCCCTCCTGTACTCCCTGTTCACTCATGACTGCACGGCCAGGCACAACTCCAACAACATCATTAAGTTTGCCGATGACATGCATTGGGTGGTTGATCTGCTTCTTTTCTGTGGGGGGGAATATGTGCTCTTTTCGAGGGCCGGATCCCGGACTCTCCGTGGCTATGGGATCTGGGGGGTCGGGGGTGGTCTGCCGGGCATTGGGATGTCAACCCAACTCAGGATGAGGAGGGCTTTTAGCGGGTGGAATAGCTGGGACCAATTGGAGGTTTACTTAGTAGCAATGCAAATATCATGGTACAGCTATATAGACACTCAATCATCATGTTACTTTTTGATGATACGTTTACAAACATATATTTTGATAAATAGAGTTGAAACTTGTGTCTCATTATGGGAAGTGGTGAAATAAGAACAGCCAGTTATAATTGTAATGGCTTAGCAGATAATAAGAAAAGACGATCAGTATTTACCTGGCTAAAAGAGAAGGAATATAATATTTATTGTTTACAGGAAACTCATTCAACAATTTTAGATGAAGTTTTGTGGAAAAAGGACTGGGGGGGGGGCAAAATATATTTTGAACATGGGCAAAGAAATTCAAAAGGGGAGATAATATTAGTTAACAGTCATTTTGATCCAAATGTGCAAATTGGCTGAATAGATCAGCAAGGTAGATGGATTATTTAAAATATGTTATTGGGCAATAAACAGACATGGCTTATTAACCTATATGGTCCAAATAATGATGATCCAAGCTTCTTTGAAAATATATATAAGAATTTATCAACTCTACAAGCAACACTAGACTCGTAAAGGAAATAACACTACAAACTATCACCCTCGGGCACTAAGGAAATCATGAATGTATTGGATATATTGGAATTAGTGGATATATGGAGACTTAAATACCCTGACCTAGTGAGAGATACATGGCGGAGGCTTAATCATGCTAGTCGTCTTGATTACTTTCTTATGTCATTCTCTCTGGCACCAAAACTTAAAAAGGGGTTGACAGGGGACAGAATGCGGTCAGATCATCACATAATTGGCATATATATTACTCTTACAGAATTTCCACGTGGGCGAGGATATTGGAAATGTAATCAAATCCTACGTCATGACAACTTGTATATAACTTGGAGAGAAGAACTTATAACTGACTTTTTCGACATAACATAGGTACAGCAAATCTCCTTATTGTATGGGACACTTTTAAATGTGCCAATAGAGGCCATGCAGTTCAGTACTCTTCTATAAAACAAAAGCAATTTAGATCAAAATAGTCCATATTAACAAAGGAAATGAATAACTCTACCTACATGTAGTGATTACCTCAATTACGTCCACTAACCTCCATTGGCTCTGTACGCTATTGTTATATTACTGCTGCTCTTTAATGACTTGTTCCTTTAATTTCTTATTCTTATTCGTATTTTTTAAACTGCCTTGTTGTTTAGGGGCTTGTAAGTAAGCATTTCACTGTAAGGTTGTAATCGACGCATGTGACTAATACTATTGGATTTGATCTATTGAGCAAAAGAGGCGGCATTTTACCCCACCTGCCAAGTACACCCGCTAGACCAGAAGCGGTTCAACTCGTGCATGTGTTGCCCTGCGCTCGCTTACGGACTGGAGTCTGGAGAAGTATTCAGGACGGCTTTCTTTGCGTTTTCAAACGCATCCGCAGGCGAACTGCGTATCCTTGACTCAGTGATTGACGTGAGGAGAAGTTTAGAATTTTTATTAGGATCGACAGCAGCATTAGGTTTTCATTCGGACTAGGGCAAGGATTCTACATTCACCACCGGACCAAGACATAGGATTTAAACATGTAAACTGCATTTAAAAATGTAGAAAACGCCTGCTGGCAGACGACTGGTCCAAAACGGCACTATTCATCCCAAGCCGTGAGACATTACTTTTTGTCCGGAATGGAAATGTTTTATCGGAAAGCCTTGATGATCTGTGCTGAACTCACCCTATCCGTTAAAACATGAAACATAAATTATGTTTAATATTGCTACAGATAGGGGAACGTCCAGGTCGTTCTCTAATAATTTTGAGGATTTTGATTCCATACGCAGGGTGCTTCTATACAGGTCAGTATATTGATACATGCTATGCTACGGCAACGACGAAGAGAGTTGATATGAAAATGTCTAGTAAACTATTTGCACTTTCTTTGTGTTTCTTCTCGCATTCATTGCACTTTTGTTTGACTGTTGTTGCTTTGTCCAAAGTCCAAAGCACTCTGAATGCCACATGGGATTTTAAAGGGAATTTAAAGATCTGGTGCAGTTCGTGAGGATGGGGAGGGGGCGAACTAAACATAATTGGTGCTCTTGCCCATCTATTCAGCGGGAGATAGCTTGTTAAAATGTCGCAATATTTTTGATTTAGCTGCGTTTGTGATTTTATTAGATACTTTGCACATTTGAGATACATTAGTGTCTCATATTTCCAGAGCGTTTCAGACAAATGTTTCGCTTAGTTTAGGCATAGTCAAGAAGAGTTTAACCGTAGTTTACATTTTTGTTACTATTAACGTTGTTACACTGAAACATTTATTCAGTCAACCTCTTTTTATTGCACGCCTATTGTCTGTTTCTACCCTGCTGACGGAAAGCTTCCATGTTGTCAGGGAAACGTGAACATCAGCCAACCACACTGAGACAATTTGCGTCACGTGGCATAGTTGAAGAGCCCGTATGCAGACAACATGGCGATAGACTGCGGATGCTCACAAAGTGGAAAGTAGCTCAAACGTATTAGCTTTAAGTTTAGAGTTATGACCGGTATCATCTTGTCGAACACATTTAAACGAATGGAATTATGACTACTAAAGATTATAGCGGGACGCTCGAGCCCCATGCAGCTGCGTGTAAGCACCCGAGACGGGAGGGCGACGACAGGGAGGAACTGCATGACAACGGGAATGATAGTGAATCAACATCATCAAGTTACAGTCAGTCCGACTACTCCGAGTAAGATAACCCTGTACATTATTGCTTGTTGCTTCCAAAAAGAAACCCTATTTTTGAGAGGGCTATGGTATTGAAGGGCTGCCTGACTGTTTGCAAAATACAAATCATATCACATTTTATTGGTCACATACGCATGGTTAGCAGATGTTAATGCAAGTGTAGCGAAATGCTTGTGCTTCTAGTTCCGACAGTGCAGTAATATCTTACAAGTAATCTAACAATTCCCCAACAACTACATAATACACACAAATCTAAAGGGGTGAATGTTTTGTTTACATTGAGTGAGATGTTATTTTCCTGACACCACACTCCGAGTGCCCTCACCTCCTCCCTGTAGGCTGTCTTGTCATTGTTGGTAATCAAGGCACTGCTGTTGCGTCGTCTGCAAACTTGATGATTGAGTTGGATGCGTGCATGGCCACGCAGTCATGGGAGTACAGGAGGGGGCTGAGCACGCACCCTTGTGGGGCCCCAGTGTTGAGGATCAGCGAAGTGGAGATGTTGTTTCCTACCTTCACCACCTGGGGGCGGCACATCAGAAAGTCCAGGACCCAATTGCACAGGGTGGGGTTGAAACCCAGGACCCCCAGCTTGATGATGAGCTTGGAGGGTACTGTGGTGTTGAATGCTGAGCTATAGTCAAAGAACAGCATTCTTACATAGGTATTGCTCTTGTCCAGATGGGACAGGGTAGGGTGCAGTGTGATGGCGATTGCATTGTCTGTGGACCTGTTGGGGCGGTATGCAAACTGGCGTGGGTCTAGGGTAGCCGGTAAGGTGGAGGTGATAGGATCCTTGACTAGTCTCTCAAAGCACTTCATGATGACAGAAGTGAGTGCTACGGGGCGGTAGTCATTTAGTTCCGTTATCATTGCTATCTCAAGAACAGGAACAATGGTGGCCATCTTGAAGCATGTGGGGACTGCAGACTGGGATAGGGAGTGATTGAATATGTCGGTAAATACACCAACCAGCTGGTCTGCGCATGCTCTTAGGACGCGGCTAGGGATGCCGTCTGGGCCCTTGCGAGGGTTAACACGTTTAAATGTTTTACTCACGTTGGCCACGGAGAAGGAGAAGGGGGGCGGGGGCAGTCCTTGTTTGCAACCTCAGCTGTCTAGTCATCTTCATCAGTTGCCAACTCAACTTTAGAACTTGACAACCGAGGCAGCTCACTGGAAGCGACTTGGCAGGTGAAGCAGGATGCACACTGACTGTAAAGTGGTCTAGAGGTGGCTTACTGGCTACTATTATTCTTCACCAATGTGTGAATGGCTTTGCAGTATCAACATCTGTTTCATTAAGCTCATGGCATGCATTCTTATAATAAAGCAAGGTAGGCCTATGCTATGTTCACCTAACAAAGTCTGTGTAGTATATGGATTCCATGAGATTAATTTAAAAGTTTATAATTTATTACATTTCTATAGGGCTTTTCATAGAATCCCAAAGTGCTTCAAGAGCAAAAAACAAACAAGCAATTTATCCTGACAGATCAATCAATAGAGGCCAAGTCTTTGAAAGCTGCATGGTTGATGATGGTGATGGAGTCTGCTGATGATCTTGTAGCTACTGGACTTCTCTTCCACTCTGTGTAGCAGACACTTGGCTGATGCTTCATCAGGTCTGGGCGCCAGAAAGATCACTACTCACAGTTCAGAATAGTAGCCAGTCGTCCTCACTACGTGCCCTCTGCCTTAGCACTGCTGTAGTCCTCTTTCTTAGGCTTCAAGCGACTCTTTCAAACAAAAAGCTAGCCAAGCCAAAACGTGTTAACCTGTCAGTCAATATGGAAATCCGTGGCTCAAAAACAGCAGAGACTGTATATATACAATAAAAACTCTTATGTTATCAAAAACAAAAGAGCTGATTCAAATTCTATAATTAAAAACACCTCAAATATAACTAAATATGTAGCTACACATTTACAGGAGCTCTGTACTTAGGCTGCTTTTAGGGCGCCATGGCAACTATGTTTAAATGTTGTGTTCACCGTATCCAAAGAGCCTCTCAGAGTATGAGTACTGATGTAGGATCAGTTTAGCCTTTTAGATCATCATGAATGACACTATATGGACTGGTTGGGACCTGATCCTAGATTAGTACTCCTACTCTGAGATGATTTGAGGATAAGGGACCAGAGCTCTATCTGCACTGCAGCACTGGTATGAACAGATAACTATCTCTGCTACCCTATCTGGCCATGTCACCTTTCAAAGAAGGTCGTCATCTGTACTCAATTAATGTAGAACTCAACTGTAAGCCATGGAATGCATCCAAATGGCACCCTTTTCCCTAGAATCCTATGTGCCCTGATTAAATGGAGTGCACTATGTAGTGAATAGGGTGCCATTGGGGACGCAGACGTGGTATTGAAACAGAAGAGATGGATGAGGCAAAAGTAAAAGGAACCATAAGTGTAGTTGCACTATTCTGGGCCTAGTATACTACTCTCCTCCTCTTTTTCTATCAAAGTTTGATAGAACTCAAAATATATTCCAATTTGGAAACTTAAATAATTATATGCTATTTACCATCCTTAGTGAATTTATGGATGTGTTTTCCAAGAGTCTACCACAGAGGCAGCACAGCTTCATTTAGAGGGAGACCGACCGACAGAAAAAAATGCCTGGCTGAATTTTTTAGGTTTTCTTTTTGCCGAGTTAGGGCATTTTCTCTCTCGGGGCGGTGATGTGGGTTTCCCTTTTCCTTGTCTCTGCCTGTCTCAAAAAAATGCAATTTCTAGTCTTTCTCCAGGCGTGTTGTTTTCTTTCTCCCCCAAATGCCACACGATAAATTAGAACAGAAATGCACTCCCCTGGGAATGAGTGAGAGAGAAGATTAGGGGATAATAAAACGTCTTGTAAATGTAGTTGTTTTGAAGTATTATTAAATTAAAACAACAATGTATGTCATACAACTTTACACCTGTAGCCTACATGGTGGTTGTTCTCTTGCAAATGTGCCTTTCAGTCATCGCTCTCTCCTTGAGTTCTACACTGACCCAGAACACAATACATGATGGGCTATCAGACTTTCTGGCTGTTTGACAGAGTTTCACTTGTTACACTGTAGTGTAATTGTGTTACTAACCCATTTGAATAGCATCATACAAGACTCCTGTTTAGATGGGGATTGAAGTCGACAAGGGCTAATCTGACATATTGTGATGAAAGCCAATGTGCTCTAAATTGATTAGAATATATGCACTTTTAATCCTCAAGTGAGCCTTACACCTCTACACTGTAGTTCTTAACCTGACAGTTCCTATCAGATGGGTTCACTGGGCAGGCAAACCATCACTTTTGACTCTGCTCTGAAACAGTTTCACTCAGTCTATGCTTTTTGTCTGTTCATTCCCAGCGACCTAGAGCCAGAATGGCTGGACGACGTCCAGAAGAACGGCGAGCTCTTCTACCTGGAGCTGAGCGAGGGCGAGGAGGAGGCGGCATTAGCTCAGGCCGCCGCCAATAATGGCCTCCCCACCAATCACGTGCACTTCAGTGAGAAGGAGGCGGAGATCATCAGCGAGGAGTGCAGGAAGCGTTCTGATGGCACTCCAACCAAAGGAGAGCCCAAGCTGAAAAGACTTGCCAGGATCCTACGGAGGAAGAGGCGGCCATCCCAGCGGAGTGGGCCCGACGGAGGAGCCAAAGACTCGTCATCGCTTCCGACGTCCATCTTGAAAAACCAGGCGGGGCAGAGGGTGGGGCTGGTGGTCCAGCAGCAGCATCTGAAAGAGGTGTGTGTCTACCTGAACCCCAAACGGCTGGGCAGCTGCTCACCTCCTCCCCCGGAGAGAGGGGGTCTACTGGAGGCTCTGCTGGGGGTGGTGCATCGCCCGTCCTGGGGCCAGGGAGACCCTGCAGGGGGGAGAGGGGAGAGGATCACCGTCCACGGCCTGGTGCCCAACAGCCCCGCCATCAAGTGTACACAGATACTGATCGGTGAGTGTTCAAAACCTCACTGTGGGGATGTCCGAAATGGTACCCTATTCCCAAATAGCCAACTGATTTTGACCACAATCGCCCTGGTCAAAAGTAGTGCTCTTTAAAGGGAATAAGGGTGCCATTTCAGACTCACCTAATGTGCCTGTCATATACACATTGCTAGACTTTTGGATGGGCACTGGCAGAAATCCCAGAAAGACTGCAAGACATTTTTTATTGACATGATATTAAGTACTTATAAAGTTGTTTTACAGCAAACTGTTTCTTATGTTTGTGGAGACTGACGTCGACACAGTTGCTTTGGGCAGACCAAGGAATGCAAAGAAACTCCACATGAGTTAGTGTTTAAAGCCATGCCTTTCATGTAGCCTACCACTCCATGCTAAAACAATTAGCCTAGACTCGTTAAATACCTGAAATAATTGAGGTGAAGTCTTTGTTAAGGAGATAAGAATGGATAGAGATCTGCACAGGGGCAGGTGAAACTCCATGATATACAAAAAGAAACAACAGCATGTTTGGCTCTTTTTATATCCGTGGACTATATCTCCAGACTGTGCTCCTCCACTAAAACCATACTATTTGGAAAACAGATGACACAATACTTTTTCGCCGTACCAACCAAAGTTGTTAGGAATTTGACTTACAGCTCATTAAAAACAGTGCAGCTCATTAAAAACAGGGCCGAAAAGATACATGCATACATACAGTTGAAGTCGGAAGTTTACATACACCTTAGCCAAATACATTTAAACTCAGTTTTTACAAATTCCTAGTAAAAAATTCCCTGTCTTTGGTCATTTAGGATCGCCACTTTATTTTAAGAATGTGAAATGTCAGAATAATAGAACAGAGAATGATTTTTTTTCAGCATTTCTTTCTTTCATCACATTCCCAGTGGGTCAGAAGTTTACATACACTTAATTATTATTTGGTAGCATTGCGTTTAAATTGTTTAACTTCTTGGCGCACCCATCCCGTTAGTGGGATAATTTTCGTCAACATCCACTGAATTGCAGAGCGCCAAATTCAAATTAAATTACTAAAAATATTTAATTTTCATGAAATCACAAGTGCAATATAGCAAAACACAGCTTAGCTTGTTGTTAATCCACCTGGCATGTCAGATTTCAAAAAAGCTTTTCGGTGAAAGCTATCCAAGCGTTTATGTTAGGACATCTCTCTCAGCAGACAAAACATTACAAACAGCTAGCAGCAAAGTAGATTGGTCACGAAAGTCAGAAAAGCAATAAAATGAATCGCTTACCTTTGATGATCTTCGGATGTTTGCACTCACGAGACTCCCAGTTACGAAAATTCCAAATAGTATCCGTAACTTTTTCAATAGGAATGAGAGAGAAAATGTCTGCTCCAAGCTGCTCACGCGTGCAAAACTCTGCAGGCACCTAGCCATCCAGTGACGCGATGTGATCGTTCTCGCTCATTTTTCAGAATAAAAGCCTGAACCTATGTCTAAAGACTGTTCACACCTTTTGGAAGCCATCGGAAAAGGAATCTGGTTGATATCCCTTTAAATGGAGGGAAGGCATGCAATAGAACAGAGAGGTTTCAGGAAAAACAGCACTTCCTGGTTGGATTTTCCTCAGGTTTTCACATGCAATATCAGAAACTTTAGAGTGTTTTATATCCTAATCTGACAATTATATGCATATTCTAGATTCTGGGCCTGAGAAATAGGCAGTTTCACTTGGGTACGTTTTTCATCCAAACATCAAAATATTGCCCCCTACACTCAAGAGGTTAACTTGGATCAAATGTTTCGGGTAGCCTTCCACAAGCTTCCAACAATAAGTTGGGTGAATTTTGGCCCATTCCTCCTGACAGATCTGGTGTAACTGAGTCAGGTTTGTAGGCCTCCTTGCCCGCACACGTTTTTTCTGTTCTGCCCACACATTTTGTATAGGATTGAGGTCAGGGCTTTGTGATGGCCACTCTGGCCACTTTGTTGTCCTTAAGCCATTTTTCCACAACTTGGGAAGTATGCTTGGGGTCATTGTCCATTTTGAAGACCCATTTGTGACCAAGCTTTAACTTCCTGACTGATGTCTTGAGAAGTTGCTTCAATATATCCACATAATTTTCCTTTCTCATGACGCCATCTAATTTGTGAAGTGCACCAGTCCCTCCTCCAGCAAAGCACCCCCACAACATGATGCTGCCACCCCGTGAATCACAAATGGGATGGTATTGTTCATTATGGCCAAACTGTTGTATTTTTGTTTCATCAGACCAGAGGACATTTCTCCAAAAAGTACGATCTTTGTCCCCATGTGCAGTTACAAACCTGGCTTTTTTGCAGTTGCAAACCTGGCAGTCAGGCTTTTTTTATGGTAGGTTTGGAGCAGTGGCTTCTTCCTTGCTGAGCGACCTTTCAGGTTATGTCGATATAGGACTCTTTTTACTGTAGATACTTTTGTACCTGTTTCCTCCAGAATCTTCACAAGGTCCTTTGGTGTTGTTCTGGGATTGATTTGGACTTTTCGCACCAAAGTACGTTCACCTCTAGGAGACAGAACGCGTCTCCTTCCTGAGTGGGATGACGGCAGTGTGTTACCATGGTATTTATACTTGCGTACTGTTGTTTGTACTGATGAACGTGGTACCTTCAGGCATTTGGAAATTGCTCCCAAGGATGAACCAGACTTGTGGAGGTCTACAATTTGTTTTCTGAGGTCTTGGCTGATTTCTTTTATTTTTCCCATGATATCATGCAAAGAGGCACTGAGTTTGAAGTTAGGCCTTGAAATACATCCACAGGTACACCTCCAATTGACTCAAATGATGTCAATTAGCCTATTAGAAGCTTCTAAAGCCATGGCATAATTTTCTGGAATTTTCCAAGCTGTTTAAAGGCACAGTCAACTTAGTGTATGTAAACTTCTGACCCACTGGAATTGTGATACAGTGAATTACAAGTGAAATAATCTGTCCGTAAACAGTTGTTGGAAAAATTACTTGTCATGCACAAAATAGATGTCTTAACCGACTTGCCAAAAATATAGTTTGTTAACAAGACATTTGTGGTGTGGTTTAAAAATGAGTTTTAATGACTCCAACTTAAGTTTATGTAAACTCCCGACTTCAACTGTACATTCATTTGCTTAGCCTACAGTACAGACTCGATAGAGTGCGTTTGCAGAAATATCACTATTGACGCTTGTTTTTTGCTATCTACGTTAATAACATGCTGCTGTTATGCATTGACTTCCTTTTCCTCCTCCTCAGGTGACGACCTTGTGGCAGTGGACGATGTGGATGTTACCACAGAGAACATTGAGAGGGTTCTCTCCTGCATTCCTGGGCCTACACAGGTGTGTGTGTTTCCAAGACCACCCACCCCACTCATTACTGCCATATTAAAAGAACAGTAGTTAGAGAGAAGTATGCGCTGTTGTGTGTTGTTTGAGGTAAGTGTATTATTAGCTGTAATGCTGCTTCCACAATGCGAAAATATGCCAAAGACCTCCAACAGATTAGATGTTGTTTGTTGAGCCCTATTCACATGATTTGACCTCCATGATCATGTATCTTTCTCAGCTCTTGGTTTTCTTCATGAAAAGACCACATAAAACATACATGTCTCTGTGCGCCAAATGGCACCCTGCGCCGATCAAAAGTATTGCCCTATGTAGGGATTAGGGTGCAATTTGGGACGTAACCTCTGAAACAGCCACAGCAGCCAAAGAAAGGGAAGTCCTCCACATGAACTCAATTACAGACAAACTCCTTTTTTCGAACCAACACGTCTGCTCTGCTCAAAAGTGTTAGAAGCTGGTTTCTACACACTCATGGCAGGCAGGTGCACACAAGGCAGATACACACACTAAGATGCAAGGTAGACACACATACACAGACACACAAGGCAGACTAAGACTGTGTCAGGATCATTCCACTGCCCCACACTTTAAAAGTGAGGGCTAGGATGTTAGCATAAACCCAATGGATGCTAATACTGTAGCTCTGACCAAAGTCACACATTCATAAGGCTAGAATGACTTGAGTTGGCCTGATTCAGAGCTGAGATAAGTGAGCTAAATCATTAATTGACCTCAATGAGAGACGTGCTTGAAATTTCAAGTTAAAGTGTGTGATCTGAAGTACGAATACCAGATACTTATCTTGCTTTGCACAGTGAATCAATGAACCAAACCAAGCTAAGTGTACAGTGTCTTCAGAAATTATTCACACCCTTGGACTTTTTCACATTTTGTTGTGTCACAGTCTAAGTTTTTAATGAAATAAATGGAGATGTTGTGTCACTGCCCTACATCAGAATCACATTATTCAATAAATAAATGAACCAAATCCAGCTAAGTGTACAGTGCCTTCAGAAAGTATTCACACCCTTGGACTTTCTCCAGATTTTGTTGTGCTACAGCCTGAGTTTAAAATATTGTGGTAAACCGTGGGGTGTTGGGTTGAGCGGGCAGAGATTGACACAGAGACGAGGTTTTAGTCCGCAAAAACAACGATACTAAGACAGAAAATAAACATAACAAAGAAAATCACTTAGGTTTGGCTCGGTCCTTCTCCCCGTTCTCTCTCGCGGTGTGCCACCATGCTCCTTTTATTTGGCCTCCACGGCTGGTTGGCACTTTCCTCTAATTACCTCCACTTAGAGCTGTCCGTGTCGGGGTGCCCAGCTCCCGTATTCCCAGCAGAGGGAGCCAACTTCGCCTCACGTACCTCCCCTCTATTACCATCCCCCGGAGTAGACCTCCGTTCATCGCACCATCTGGGGTAGTTGTGCCTTTAAGTCTGTGGGGAGAAGCTATTGTGGCAAAATTAGTAGTACCCTGCTAAACCCCAGGAATGACTTCACCTGCCTCTTGGTTCGGGGACCGGCCATCCCCTAATAGCAACGTTTTTTTTCTTGGGGTTTCACATTTCCCGGCATAGCCCAGCTTGCACTTGAGGGGGTTCGCGGTCAGACCTGCACCACTTAGCGCATCCACCACGGCCTGTAACCTACAAAGATGCGACTCCCAACTGTCACTGTGCACAATTATGTCGTCCAGATAAGCAGCGGCGTACTCACTGTGCGGCCGCAGGACGCGGTCCATGAGTCGCTGAAAGGTCGCTGGTGCCCTGTGGAGCCCGAAAGGCAGAACCCGGTAGTGGTATAGCCCCCCACTGCCAGTGGCACCTGCCAGTACCCCTTCGTCAGGTCCAAGGTGCTGACGTATCTCACCATCCCCAAGCAGTCATTCAGTTCGTACACACGAGGCATGGGGTAGGCATCGAACTTACTGACCTTGATCAGGCTCCGGAAGTCATTACAGAAGCGGGCGGTTCCGTACGGTTTCGGAACCAGCACTATGGGGCTAGACCACTCACTGTGTGACTCCTCCAGTACCCCCATTTCTAGCATTGTCGCCACTTCCTGCTGGACCGCCACCCTCTGGGTTTCCGGTATCTTGTATGGCCGTTTACACACTTTTTCTCCTGTACGGGAGTTGATATGATGTTCCACGAGATCCGTACGCCCCGGCACCTCGGGGAACACGGCCGTATTCCGCTGGACCAACTCTCTGAGCTCTTGTCGTTGGGTCGGGCTGAGGTCTTCCCCCATTGCAACTTCGACCGAGGGCGGGCCCTGCTGTGGCCGGGTCCATGTTTACGAACAGCGTGCGTGCCATTTCTTCAGTAAATTCACATAGTAAAGCTGGAGGGGTTTTCTCTGCCCCGGTTGGTGGACCTTATATTTGACGTCGCCAACCCGCTCAACGATGTCGTAGGGCCCATGCCATGTAGCCAGGAATTTACTCTCTGTTGTAGGGATCAGCATCAAGACTTTCTCACCTGGTTGGAATTCTCGTGGTTGGGCCCCCCGGTTGTAGACACGCTCCTGGCCATATTGCGCCTGGGCCATGTGCTCTCTCTCCACTGGCCAAATCGCCGTCATCCTCTCCCTCATCTTCTCCACATGTTCTACTATGCTGCGAAGGTGGGGTCGGCTGCTCTTCCCAGACCTCCTCCTAGGGACCGACGACCATACAGGAGCTCAAAGGGGGAGAACCCCGTGGATGCTTGGGGTACGTCGCACACTGAAAACATTCGGTGGGGCAGCAGCTAGTCCCAGTTCCTCCCTTCTCTCTCAACGACCTTCTAGGCATCTGTTTTGGGGTTTTGTTGAAGCGTTCCACCAGCCTGTCGTGGGCTGGATGGTACACACTGGTACTCACCTGTTTTATTCGTAACCGATTGCAGACATCTTTCATCACCCGAGACATGAACGCGGTACCCTGGTCCGTCAGGATTTTCTGTGGAATACCCACCCGGCTAAATAAATGGAAGAGACCCTGTGCGATACCTTTTGCTGCCGCCGTGCGTAGCGGGATTGCCTCAGGATACCGCAATCCACGATGACCAGGATGTATTGGTGTCCCCTCATGGTCTTCACCAACAGACCCACCAGATCCATTTCCACCCGCTTGAATGGCACTCCTATAATGGGAAAGGAAACCAAAGGGTTTCGATAATGCATCCTCGGAGCTGTGATCTGGCACTCCAGGCAACTACAGCAGTAGTCCTCCATGGCGCGCTTGACTCCGGGCCAGTGGCACTTGTTCCCAATCCGCTCCCTGGTTTTCTCCATCCCAGGTGTGCCCCAAGCAGGTGGGTGAGGGCAAGCTGCAACACAGTCCTAACATACTGGCTGGTGTGAGTAACAAGTCTTGTCTCCCCATTATGCTTTACTACCTGATACAATAAATTATGCTTGATTGCGAAGTGGGGGTAGCGCCAATCACTTATCCCAGGTAACAGTACGCCATCCACCGCAATCACCTGGCCCCTAGCGTTCTGGAGATTGGGGTCTTCTAACTGGGCCGTCCCAAACTGACCCGTGAGGATTCTAGTGTCGGGAGATCCGTCTAGGGCCTCCACCTCCATAAAGGGTAGCCTGAGATCTTCCTCGCACGGTGGCTCGCTTGCCGGAGTGGGGTCGTCTCCGTCCTCTGGGTCCGACTCGGGCCCAGTGGACACCTCTCGTGGTGGGGGTTGGGTTGCACAGACCACCGTCCTTTTTCCTTTTTTCACACCACCCGTGCTCGCCTCCCCAGGTCCCTCCTCCACAGGTTCTGGAAGAGAGGGCAGTCTCGACCGAGGAGAATGGACACAGGTAGGTTAGGGACAGCTCCCACGCGCATCTGGCACTCCCCCCTTGGGGTGGTTATCCTCACTGGCACCGTTGGGTACATCTTCATGTCCCTGTGTACACAGGACACCGTCACCTCCTCGTCCCCCGGTTTCTCCTTCCCCTCTCATGTGAGCCACTGCGGGTGGGCCAGGGTCACCATGCTGCCGGAGTCCAGCAGAGTGCTGGTGTCGATGCCATCGATTCGTGCAGGAACCATCGGAGTGGCTGTCTCGGTGTGCGCCCAACAGGAGGTGACGTAACTCGTCATCTGGGTTACCCCAGAGCTGGGGGATGCAAGGGCATGGCCTCCTCCCTGCCAGGACAGCTCCACGCGAGGTGCCCCAGCTCACCGCGTCTCCTCTCCGCACGGGCCTCTCAGCAGGTCCTGGGTGTTCTGGTAAATTTCCACCGTGGTCAGCAATTCCTCCAGGCTCTGGGGGTTCCGCATGCTCACCGTCTTCGTCATCTCTTATGGCAGGTTCTGAAGGTATTTATCCAGGACGAGCTTGTTGAGCATCTGGAGGGACGGTACTTTAGTCAGTAGCCAGCCATTGGTCAGGCGCACCAGGTCGCTCATCTGAGCACAGGGGGAAAGGGTGGGGTCAAAGGCCCAGCCGTGGACCAGTTGTGCACGGTGTGCGAGATTGAACCCATAACGGCTCAATATCTCCCGTTTTGAGTCCCTCATAATTTGTGGCCTGGTCAGTGTTCAAATCAAAGTAGGCCTTCTGGGCCTTCCCAGAGAGGTAGGGTGCCAACAGGCTGGCCCACTTGGGCTGGGGCCATCCTTCCCGCTGTGCCGTCCTCTCGAAGGTGCACAAATATGACTCCATGTCATCTTCCTCCATTAATGGAACCAGGAACTGATTCGGGCCAGACTCCTGAGCCCTCCCAACCTTCAACTGGGCTACCTCCGCTACCAGTCTGTAGTTTTGTTGGTGCTGCTCCTCCAGCGCTTGCTCCTGGAGAGCCTGTTGCTTCTGCTGACTGAGGATGAACTAAGCCACCAGCTCCTCCATGGTAATCTCCGTACGCTCGACCCCACGGTACCCAAAGCTACTGAGATACCCGCATTCTCCACCATATGTTGTAAACTGTGGGGTGTTGGGTTGAGTGGGCAGAGATTGACACAGAGACGGGGAGGTTTTAGTCCGCAAAAACAACTTTACTAAGACAGAAAATAAACATAACAAAGAAAATCACTTAGGTTTGGCTCGGTCCTTCTCCCCGTTCTCTGTCGCGGTGTGCCACCGTGCTCCTTTTATTTGGCCTCCACGGCTGGTTGGCACTTTGCTCTAATTACCTCCACTTAAAGCTGTCCGTGTCGGGGTGCCCAGCTCGCGTATTCCCAGCAGAGGGAGCCAACGTCGCCTCACATACCTCTCCTCTATTACCATCCCCTGGGGTAGACCTCCTGGGATACCACAATATATTAAAACAAGATTTTGTGTCACTGGTCTACACACAATACCCAATAATGTCAAAGTTGAATTATATTTTTTTTAATGTTAACAAATTATTTAAATATTAAAGCTGAAATGTATTCAGTCTAAGTATTCAACCCCTTTGTTATGGCAAGCCTAAATAAGTTCAGGAGTAAAAATGTGCTTAACAAGTCACATAATAAGTTGCATGGACTCATTCTGTGTGCAATAATCGTGTTTAACATGATTTTTGAATGACAAAAAAAAGCAGACATTGAATATCCTTTTGAGCATGGTTAAGTTATTAATTCCACTTTTATGATGATGTCTCAATATACCCAAAAGCCAGGGAAAATGCAGCGCGGCAAATTCAAATAAATTGATATAAAAATCTAACTTTCATTAAATCATACATGTAAGTACTAAATTAAAGCTACACTCGTAGCTACACTCGAGCTACACTCGTATACAACAGTAAACAAAGAGGGTAGCATATTTCAACCCTGCAGGCGCTACACAAAACGCAGAAATAAAATATAAAACATGCCTTACCTTTGACGAGCTTCTTTTGTTGGCACTCCAATATGTCCCATAAACATCATAATTGGTCCTTTTGTTCGATTAATTCCGTCCATATATACAAAATGTCCATTTATTTGGCGCGTTTGATCCAGAAAAAAAACAGCTTCCAAATTGCGCAACGTCACTACAAAATATTTCAAAAGTTGCCTGTAAACTTTGCCAAAACATTTCAAACTACTTTTGTAATACAACTTTAGGTATTTTTAAACGTTAATAATCGATCAAATTGAAGACTGGTCTATCTGTGTTCAATACAGGAAGACAACAAACCAAGCTACTTTTCAGGTCTTGCACAACTCTCAACAGTGATACGCAGTTCCTAGATGGCCGTACTTCTTCATTGCACAAATGAATAACCTCAACCAAATTCCAAAGACTGGTGACATCCAGTGGAAGCGGTAGGAAAACAAGTTCCTAAGAAATATAGTTTCCCAATGAGAACCCAGTGAACAGACAGAGACAAACTTCTGAACGGTTAGTCCTCAGGGTTGTGCCTGCTACATAAGTTCTGTTATACTCACAGACATGATTCAAACAGTTTTAGAAACTTCAGAGTGTTTTCTATCCAAATCTCCTAATAATATGCATATCTTATATTCTTGGCATGAGTAGCAGGAAGTTGAAATTGGGCACGCTATTTATCCAAAAGTTAAAATGCTGCCCCCTATACCTTAAGAAGTTTTTAAAACAGTTAGAGTTGAATGGCTGTGAGAGGAGAATACAGAGGATGGATCAACAACATTGTAGTCAGTTCACAATATTAACTTAAATGACAGAGTGAAAAGAAGGACGCATGTACAGAATAGAAAATGTTCCAAAACATGAATCCTGTTTGCAATAAGGCACTAAAGTAAACCTGCAAGAAATGTGGCAAAGAAATTCACTTTATGTTCTGAATACAAAGTGTTATGTTTGGGGCAAATCCAACACAACACTGAGTACCACTATTCATATTTTCAAGCATGGCGGTGGCTGCATCAAGTTATGGGTATGCTTGTCATCGGCAAGGACTAGGGAGTTTTTTGGGGATGAAAAGAAATGGAATACAGCTAAGCACAGGCAAAATCTCAGAGGGAAACCAGGTTCAGTCTGCTTTTCAACAGACACTGGGAGACAAATTCACCTTTCAGCAGGACATTAGTGTATATTTGGCCTTGTGTTTCAGGTTAGAGTTGCTTACCAAGACGACATTGAATGTACCTGAGTAGCCTAGTTACAGTTTTGACTTAAATCGTCTTGAAAATCTATGGCAAGACTTGAAAATGGCTGTCTATTAATGATCAACAACCAATTTGACAGAGCTTGAAGAATACATTTATTTTTTTATGTGATAATATTGTACAATCCAGGTCTGCAAAGACTTTCCCAGAAAGACTCAGCTATAAATACTGCCAACGGTGATGCTAGCATGTATTGACTCAGGTGGTTGAATACTTATCTAATCAAGCTATGTTAGTGTTTTATTTTTTATAAATTATAACATTTAAGAAAATGATCTTCCACTTTGTCATTACAGAGTATTTTGTGTTTATTGTTGACAAAAAAAGGACAATTAAATCCATTTTAATCCCACCTTGTAACACAACAAAATGTGGGAAAAGTCTAGGGGTGTGAATACTTGCTGAAGGCACTGTATATTTAATCTCTGTGTGTGACTGTTTTAGGAATTTTATGTTTGTCCGTATTTAATTTGCTCCCTTGATCAAAGATGTCTTTAAGTCTCTGTAAATCCATTGTAGGAGGAATGGTTGAGTGGAATGGCGCTCACCACTGAGTACAGACATTTTCTCCCATTCCATTTGGCTTCGATCGGCTGTCAAAACCTATATAGTAGGTAACAATCTCCACCTTTTTACATGAGGAAAACTATCCAATTCTGAGATATGGTGCTTTGATTGCCATTCAGGAAACTGCTCAAGCTTTTTGCTCATTCGTCTCCTCACACGGTCAAAACAGGGCCTCAAGAAGGAGGAATTTGTAAATGACAGTGTGTCTGGGGAGTGATGGCGTTTGCAATGAGAGAGGGAGACGGAGACAGAGGTAGAGGTAGAGGTAGAGGTAGTTGTTTGGGATAACCACAGGAAAACGACCATTACGCTGTGGTCACTGAGAGAACAGCTGATTAGAAGACTCGGCCAGATAGCAAATTACACTGTAGAGAAGAGAGGAGAAGAAGAGAATAGATGAGAGGAGAGGAGAAGAGAAGAGAGGAGAAAAAACAACAAGGCCTCTTGTCGGTCCGTCGTGGCTTAGGACGGAGCTACTGTAGAACTGGCATACTCCGAGGAAACTTAAACTTTGGTGGTGGTTCTCTCTGTGTGCGTATGTGTGTTTTTCTGTGAGTGTGGCTACACGCGCGGCTGGCCAGCTGTATGTATGTTGGCACTTTTGCGTGTGTGAACGTCCGCCCTCCCAGGTAGAGCATGGTAGACAGTGGCTATTACATGGGCGTAGCAGCAGTTTGTATAAAGGTTTGGACCACCATGCCCTCTGACTACCCTCATAGTAAAGTATTACTGATGATACTATACTCTCTCTCTATCAATTCAATTATATTCAAAGGGCTTTATTGGCATGGGAAACATATGTTTACATTGCCACAGCAAGTGAAATAGACAATAAACAAAAGGGAAATAAACAAGGGAAATATACAATCAGAAATGAATAGTAAGCATTACTCACAAAAGTTTCAAAAGAATAGAGACATTTCAAATGTTATCGTTATGTACAGTGTTATTATTGGCTATGTACAGTGTTGTAACAATGTGCAAATACAGTGCCTTCGGAAAGTATTCAGACACCATTACTTTTGCCACAATTTGTTACATTATTCTAAAATTGAATAACTCAAAAAATAACTCAAAAAATAACTAAAAAATCTACACACGATACCCCATAATGGCAAAGTGAAAACAGGTTTTTAGAAATTTTTGCAAATGTATTCAAACTAAAAAACAGATTCCTAATTTACATAAGTATTCAGACCCCTTGCTATAAGACTCAAATTTGAGCTCAGGAGCATCCTGTTTCCATTGATCATCCAGATCTGGGGAAGGGTGCTCAAAAAAAAGCTGCATCGTTGAAGGTCCTCAAGAACACAGTGGCCTCCATAATTCTTAATTGGAAGAAGTTTGGAACCACCAAGTCTCTTCCTGGAGCTGGCCGCCCGGCCAAACTGAGCGGGAGAAGAGCCTTGGTCAGGGAGGTGACCAAGAATCCGATGGTCACTCTAACAGAGCTCTAGAGTTCCTCTGTGGAGATGGGATAACCTTCCAGAAGGACAACCATCTCTGCAGCACTCCACCAGGCCTTTATGTTAGTGGCCAGACGGAAGCCACTCCTCTGTAAAAGGCACATGACAGCCTGCTTGGAGTTTGCCAAAAGGCACCTAAAGACTCTCAGACCATGAGAAACAAGATTCTCTGGTCTTGTGAAACTCAAGATTAAACTCTTTGTCCTGAATGCCAAGCGTTACATCTTTTAGGAAACCTGGCACCATCCCTACGGTGAAGCATGATGTTGGCAGCATCATGCTGTGGGGGTGTTTTTCAGGGGCAGGGACTGGGGGACTAGTCAGGATCGAGGCAAAGATGAATGGAGCAAAGTACAGAGAGATCCTTGATGAAAACCTGCTCGGGACCTCAGACTGAGGCAAAGGTTCACCTTTCTACAGGACAATAACGCTAAGCACACAGCCAAGATGGTGCAGGAGTGGCTTCGGGACAAGTCTCTGAATGTCCTTCAGTGGCCCAGCCAGAGCCCGGACTTGAACCCGATCGAACATCTCTGGAGAGACCTGGAAATAGCTGTGCAGCAATGTTTCCCAGCCAACCTGACAAAGCTTGAGAGGATCTGCAGAGAAGAATGGGAGAAACTCCCCAAATACAGATGTGACAAGCTTGTAGCATCATACCCAAGAAGACTCAATGCTGTAATCACTGCCAAAGGTGCTTCAACAAAGTACTGAGTAAAGGGTCTGAATACTGATGTAAATGTGATATTTTCCGTATTATTTTAAATATATTAGCAAAAAAATGTAAAACCTGTTTTTGCTTTGTCATTATGGGGTATTGTGTGTACAGTCGTGGCCAAAAGTTTTGAGAATGACACAAATATACATTTTCACAAAGTTTGCTGCTTCAGTGTCTTTATATATTTTTGTCAGATGTTACTATGGAATACTGAAGTATAATTACAAGCATTTCATAAGTGTCAAAGGCTTTTATTGACAATTACATGAAGTTGATGCAAAGAGTCAATATTTGCAGTGTTGACCCTTCTTTTTCAAGACCTCTGCAATCCACCCTGGCATTTAACTTCTGGGCCACATGATGGCAGCCCATTTTTGCATAATCAATGCTTGGAGCTTGTCAGAATTTGTGGGTTTTTGTTTGTCCACCCGCCTCTTGAGGATTGACCACAAGTTCTCAATGGCATTAAGGTCTGGGGAGTTTCCTGGCCATGGACCCAAAATATTGATGTTTTGTTCCCCAAGCTACTTAGTTATCACTGTTGCCTTATGGCAAGGTGCTCCATCATGCTGGAAAAGGCATTGTTCGTCACCAAACTATTCCTGGATGGTTGGGAGAAGTTGCTCTCGGGGATGTGTTGGTTGTGTTCTTAGGCAAAATTGTGAGTGAGCCCATTCCCTTGGCTGAGAAGCAACCCCACACATGAATAGTCTCAGGATGCTTTACTGTTGGCATGACACAGGACTGATGATAGCGCTCACCTTGTCTTCTCCGGACAAGATTTTTTCCAGGACTTTACCCCAGTCCTCAGCAGTCCAATCCCTGTACCTTTTGCAGAATATCAGTCTGTCCCTGATGTTTTTCCTGGAGAGAAGTGGCTTCTTTGCTGCCCTTCTTGACACCAGGCCATCTTCCAAAAGTCTTCGCCTCACTGTGCGTGCAAATGCACTCACACCTGCCCGCTCTCATTTTTGAGAAAGCTCTGCACTGGTGGTGCCCCGATCCTGCAGCTGAATCAACTTTAGGAGACGTCCTGGTGCTTGCTGGACTTTCTTGGGCGCCCTGAAGCCTTCTTCACAACAATTGAACCGTTGTCCTTGAAGTTCTTGATGATCCAATAAATGGTTGATTTAGGTGCAATCTTACTGGCAGCAATATCCTTGCCTGTGATGCCTTTTTGTGCAAAGCAATGATGACGGCATGTGTTTCCTTGCAGGTAACCATGGTTGACAGAGGAAGAACAATGATTCCAAGCACCACCCTCCTTTTGAAGCTTCTAGTCTCGTATTCAAACTCAATCAGCATGACCGAGTGATCTCCAGCCTTGTCCTCATCAACACTCACACCTGTGTTAACGAGAGAATCACTGCCATGATGTCAGCTGGTCCTTTTGTGGCAGGGCTGAAATGTAGTGGAAATGTTTTTTGGGGATTCAGTTCATTTGCATGGCAAAGAGGGACTTTGCAATTAATTGCAATTCATCTGATCACGCTTTATAACATTCTGGAGTATATGCAAATTGCCATCATACAAACTGAGGCAGCTGACTTTGAAAATTAATATTTGTGTCATTTTCAAAACTTTTGGCCACGACTGTAGATTGATGAGGGGAAAAAAACTATTTAATACATTTTTCGAATAAGGCTATGTCATAACAAAATGTGGAAAAAGTCAAGGTGACTGAATCTGTAGTTTAAGTATGAAAGAGAATAAATAAACAGATAAATGTAGTTTTATTTAAAATGGTGTTTGTGGTCCACTGGTTTCTTGTGGCACAGGTCATACATCTTGCTGCTGAGGTGGCACACTGTGGTATTTCACCTAATAGATATGGGAGTTGATCAAAATGTGATTTGTTGTGAGTGTGTGTAATCTGAGGGAAATATGTATGTCTATTATAGTCATACATTTGGCAGGTGGTTGGAAACTGCGGTTCGGTTTCCACCTTGTTTTGTGGGCAGTGGCCATATAGCCTGTCTTCTCTTGAGAGCCGGATCTGCCTATGGCAGCCTCTTTCAATAGCAAGGCCATGCTCACTGAGTCTGTACATAGTCAAAGCTTTTCAACATTTGGGTCAGTCACAGAGGTCAGGTATTCTGCTACTGTGTAATCTCTGTTTAGGGCCAAATAGCATTTTTTTGTTAATTCTTTCCAATGTGTCAAGTTTTTTGTTTTCTTTTTGTTTTTGTTTCCCTTTTTGTTTTCTCATGATTTGGTTGGTTCTAATTGTGTTGCTGTCCTGGGGCTTTGTGGGGTCTGTTAGTGTTAATGAACAGAGCTCCAGTACCAGCGGGCTAAAGGGACTCTTCTCTAGGTCCATCTCTCTGTAAGTGATGGCTTTGTTATTGAAGGTTGGAGAATCGCTTCCTTTTAGATGCTTGTAGAATTGAATAGCTTTTTCTCTGGATTTTGATCATTAGTGGGGAGTCATCCTAATTTTCCTCTGCATGCATTATTATTTACGTTGTACACAAGGATGTTTTTGCAGATTTCTGCATGCTATCTCAATTTGGTGTTTGTCTCATTTTGTGAATTCCTAGTTGGTAAGTGGACCCCGGATGTCAGCAATGGGTTCTATAACTGATTCAAGTATTTTTTGACAGATTTTAATTGGGATGTAAAATGTTATTTTTCTTTTGATGGCGTAGAAGGCCCTCTCAGATCGTTCACAGCTTTGTGGAAGTTAACTGTCGTGCTGATGTTTAGACCGAGGTAGGTATAGTTTTTTTGAGTGCTCTTGGGAAACAGGTGAAATTTGTATTTGTGGTCCTGGCAACTGGAGCTTTTTTGGAACACCATTATTTTTGGCTTACTGAGATTTACTGTCAGGGCCCAGTTCTGACAGAATCTGTGCAGAAGATCTAGGTGCTGCTGTAGGCCCTCCTTGGTTGGGGACAGAAGCACCAGATCATCAGCAAACGGTAGACATTTGACTTCATGGTGCACAAGACACATCTGATTCGTACCTGATTCTGTTATGGAGGCCATAGGGATGGTACAGTCCATCACTCTAAAATGTGATACTGAAATTGTATATGGTTATATTATGTCAAAATAATGGTGCAACACTAATAAATCAAATATTATTTTATAACATGCGCTTTCTGCAGGGTTGGATACGGTCGCTGTCTGCGGTTCTGGAACCATCTTCAGTGCGTCGTAGAATTGGCGCCTTTTCCTATGTTGCTATCCTGTTTGGGCTCGGCGTCCCGCTGGCGGGACAACTTCCGTTGAAGGGCGCGTAATTCAAATAAATAATCATAAACATTATGGATATTAAACATTTAGGTACCTGCTAGTGTCTTATATCGGTTGAAAGCTTAACTTCTTGTTAATCTAACTGCACTGTCCGATTTACAGTAGCCATTACAGTGAAAGCATGCCATGCGATTGTTTCGAGGACGGCGCCCCATATTAAAATATTTTTCCACCAACACGGGTTTCATAAATTCACAAATGGCAATTAAATATTCACTTACTTTTTGAAAATCTTCCTCTGGTTTGTCATCCAAATGGTCCCATGTAGTGTTGTTTTGTTAGATGAAATCATTCCTTATATCCAAAAAGTCTGTTTAGTTGGCACCATCGATTTGAGTAATCCACTCGTTCAAACATGGAGAGAAAGGAATCTGAAAATCTACCACTTTGTTTCAACAAGTCAAACTACGTTTCTATTAACTCTTCAGATACCCTAAAATGTAATCACTATAATATTTCTTACGGAAAGAAGTATGTTCAATAGGAAACCGATTTTAGCAGGTGTGTCTTCATCGCTCGCCCAAACACAAATTTCCAAGACTGTGTCCCTGTTCTAAAACTCATATTTCTTGTTAGTTTTGGAAGTTACAGGCCTGAAACGTTGAACATAGACTGCCGACAGCATGTGGAAGCCATAAGAATTGCATCCTGGGAGCTAGAATTCAGTATGCCCCTATACTTTCCATTGTAAGAGCATGGACTCTCAAAAGAAAAATTCTGGTTGTTTTTTCTTTCTACCATATCTATTGTGTTATAGTCTCCTACATTATTTTAACATTTCTACAAACTTCAAAGTGTCTTCTTTCCAATGGTACCAATGATATGCATATCCTGGCTTTAGGGCCTGAGCAACATACAGTTTACTTTGGGCACGTCAGTCAGGCGGAAATTGAGAAAAAAAAGGGCCTAGCCCTTGTTCTTAACTGACTTCCCTAGTTAACTAAAGGTTAAATTAAAAAAATAGACATCCCTGTGTTTTGAGAGAAATGTCTGAGTTTGACAGGTGTTGTTCACGGTTTGAGCAAGAAAACAATAACTGATTCGATAAATTGAATGAAGTTGCGCATAGTGCTATCGGAAAGTATTCAGACCCCTTGACTTTGACATTTTTGCAAATTGTATTAAAAATAAAAAACAGAAATACCTTATTTAAATACAGTACCAGTCAAAAGTTTGGACACAGCTACTTATTCAAGGGTTTTTATTTATTTGTACTATTTTCTACTTTGTAGAATAATAGTGAAGACATCAAAACTATGAAATAACACATGGAATCATCTAGTAACAAAAAAAGTTTTTTTAACATTCTTTTATATTTGAGATTCTTCAAAGTAGCCACCCTTTGCCTTGATGACAGCTTTGCACACTCTTGGCATTCTCTCAACTAGCCTCACAAGGTAGTCACCTGGAATGCATTTTATTTAAGGTGTGTATTAAGTTAATTTTTGGAATTTCTTTACATCTTAATGCGTTTGAGCCAATCAGTTGTGTTGTGACAAGGTAGGGGTGGTATACAGAAGATAGCCCTATTTGGTAAAAGACTACGTCCATATTATGGCAAGAACCGCTCAAATAAGCAAAGAGAAACAACAGTCCATCATTACTTGAAGACATGGTCATTCAGTCCAGAAAATTTCAAGAACTTTGAAAGATTCTTCAAGTGCAGTCGCAAAAACCATCAAGCTCTATGATGAAACCTCAGGAAAGGAAGACCCAGAGTTGCCTGTACCAGCTGAGACACAGGGGTGACCTACTATGCTATACTATACTATGCATGCTAAGAGTCGAGGAAAGACTGACCACATCACTTCTTGTTTTTGTAAGAAACAATCATGTTAGAAATTCCAAATAGTTTGCATAGTCAACTTACACACAGCAAGGACACACACACACTTACCCCACCAGACATGCCACCAGGGGTCGTTTCACAGTCCCCAGGTCTAAAGCAAATTCAAGGAAACGTACAGTATTATACCGAGCCATGATTGCATAGAACTCCCTTCCATCTCATATAGTGCAAGCGAACAGCAAACCTGGTTTCAAAAAACAAATAAAGGAACACCTCTTTCCCCCCAATGTGCCCTACTTTTTGTGTGTACGTACTGACATGTACGTGTAACTGCTAGATGCACACACACTACATGTTCATGTTTTTAAATGTATGTAAATTGTAAAGTATTTTGTCTGTAATGTATTTTCCCGTTATGTCGGACCCCAGTAAGACCAGCTGTTGCCATTGGCGTCGGCTAAGGGGGATCCTAACAAAATGAAAAACTACGCAAATCAACAACATTGGATTGGTGTAAGCATGGACTTTCTACCATTTTTCTGACACCAGTCCATTCATTTGTAATCCATTAGGGCAGTGAACAGTTCTTGGAGAGATAATCAGACCATTGTCAGTGTTGAAGACGCATCCACACACGCACACACACACATCTGGTCTCTGGTCTTGATTTGTCTTGATTAAAGTCAACCAGAAATCCTTAGCAGACCTCTCAAGTGGTGACAGGTTACTTCCCAGAGCCAGCCCGGTGCGTATGTGCATCTAGTGTGTGTGTGTGTGTGTCTACACAATTCTTTTCGGCATTTGTACAGTGTGTTTGAGTTTGAGGCTGCGTGTATGTAGGCCATAGTTTTTAGGGTCTGTGTTGAAATGTGAGAATGACAGACATTAATATTAATCTATAAATTTGTCAAGTATGAATCTCCACCATACTGTTTCTGTATGTGTTTCCATTTGTGTGCCTGTCTGCCTGGGTTGGTTTGTAAAGTGTGTGTGTGTGTGTGTTGTACAGTGTGGAATGAGCTCTGAGAATTACAGAGAGTTGTGCAGCTCTATGTTCTTCTGTCACTGTTCTGGGGCCTGCCTTGTGGTGGGATCTGTTTCTGATTCACACACCCACCCATGTCGCTTCACTTTCAGTGGTCAGGAGGAATATAATCTCTCTCTCTCTGACAATCAACATTATTCTGTTTACGCTCCTTCCTCTTTTCCTAAGTAAATCACATCACTGATGGCTCTGTATACGGGATTTAACTGAACCCTTTCCTGTAGTACCAGGCCAAACCATGAAATGGGGAGCACATGAGTTAAGCTGCAGCCCTAATGGACAGGATAAAATGCTGTTTATGACCATATTATGATCACAGTGTAGTTCCCATGCTGATTCTTGCCAACAGTGATTCTTCAGACTCGTACAAACTCACTGCTGGCTTATGTTCTGTAGCCAAACCCACAACGGGTCTTTTTTAACGTGTTCAGAAAGGAAAAACTATGTCGAATGTGGTGGAAATATGATGATGATCTCTTTGGATAGCTAACTTGCTTTGTCTCTCCCTTCTTCTCTCTCTTTCTGCCTCTTTCTTTCTTTTCCTATTCCCCCCACTCTCCTCTCTCTCTTTCTTTCTTCCTTCTTCTTCTCCCCCTCCCGCCCAGGTGAAACTGACCCTGGTGACAGCCAGTGCAGGAGGACCAGGGGAGGGGGGTGTGGACGTGTCCTCTGCCCCCAGGCTCAGGCCCTCTCCCCCGGTCAGCCAGCTGGTGCGTCTGCTGTGGGGCGAGGACACGGTGGAGCTCCAGATGTCTATAGGACACATCCCTCACATTGTCATGTACCTGTCACTCAAACTGGACTCAGACTCCCCCCTGGAAGAGGTCAGTTCAGTAGGTCTCAGAAATGCACCCTATTACCTATATAGTGCACTGCTTGGTACGAACACATTCGACCAAGAAGCAAAACCCGAAATGAAATGTAAAACGTATTGTGCGTCTAACTGTAGTTCAATGTTAGCTAAGTGCTTTCTTCAGACCCAGTGAAAAGCACCTCATGGATGCAGTTCATTTTATACACTCAATAAATGAGTACTTGACTGCATTGAGTCATTAAATGTAAAAATATATATATAAAAAAATACCCATGTAGGAAATTCCTTAGTGCAGCACTTAAAAAGCTTGTTGGCACACTGTGTTTTCTGACACAAAGCATAAGCTTTAGAGAACAGAACTACCACTCTGGTAGGCTTTCAGATCCAGGGCCTTTGCCTCTTTATAACAACATCCAAAATGTACAGGCACACACACACACACACACACACAAACACACACATACACAGTGGAAAAATAGAAACAGGGGAAAGGTGTGAAAAATAAAGTTAGTTCCTTTTGATAATATCTCCCCTGACGATACAAAACCATTACATTAGTAATGGGATAAATAAATGTCAATAATTGCACAAGGATCGAAGTGATTAACGTTAGTTTCACTGACTTCAATACAATATATTAATTGGATTATATGACGCTTTTCCAAGTACTCAATGTGTTTTACATTGTAGGGGGGGGGGGGGGGACTCACACCTCATAGATACAGTGGGGCAAAAAAGTATTTAGTCAGCCACCAATTGTGCAAGTTCTCCCACTTAAAAAGATGAGAGGCCTGTAATTTTCATCATAGGTACACTTCAACTATTACAGACAAAATGAGGGAAAAAATCCAGAAAATCACATTGTAGGATTTGTAATGAATTTATTAGCAAATTATGGTGGAAACTTGATGTCTCAAGTTTTGAGGGAGCGTGCAATTGGCATGCTGACTGCAGGAATGTCCACCAGAGCTGTTGCCAAATAATTGAATGTTAAGCCGACTCCAAACTTGTTTTAGAGAATTTGGCTGTACGTACAACTGGCCTTACATCCACAGACAACGTGTATGTTGTTGTGTGGACGAGCGGTTTGGGAATACAGTCATATAACTTATTTGTTTCAATTGACTGATTTCCTCATGCAGTGGCTTGTGAATGTTTTCACCCCCCTTGGCATTTTTCCTATTTTGTTTCCTTTAAACCTGGAATTAAAATATATTTTTTTGGGGGGGGGGGGGTCGTATCATTTGATTTACACAACATGCCTACCAGTTTTAAGATGCAAAATATTTTAAAATAATAAAACAAGAAAAAGAAAAAAAAACTGAATTTGAGCATAACTATTCACCCCCCCCAATGGCAATACTTTGTAGAGACACCTTTATCAGCAATTACAGCTGCAAGTCTCTTGGGGTATGTCTCTTTATGCTTGGCACATCTAGCCACTGGGATTTTTGCCCATTCTTCAAGGCAAAACTGCTCCAGCTCCTTCAAGATGGCTGGCTTCCGCTGCTGTACAGCAATCTTTAAGTCATACCACAGATTCTCAATTGGATTGAGGTTTGGGCTTTGACTAGGCCATTCCAATACATTTTAATGTTTCCCCTTAAGCCACTCTTGTTGCTTTAGTAGTATGCTTAGGGTCATTGTCCTGTTGGAAGGTGAACCGCCGTCCCAGTCTCAAATCTCAGGAAGACTGAAACAGGTTGAAACAAGAAATGACCTGTATTTAGCGCCATCCATCATTACTTCGATTCCAGTTTCCCAGTCCCTGCCGATGGAAAAACATCCCACAGCATGATGCTGCCACCACCATGCTTCACTGTGGGGATGGTGTTCTCGGGTGATGAGAGGTGTTGGGTTTGCGCCAGACATAGCGTTTTTCTTTATGGCCAAAACACTAATTTTTTGTCTCATCTGACCAGAGTATGTTCTTCCATCAGTTTGGGGATTCTCCCACATGCCTTTTGGCGAACACCAAACGTGTATGCTTGTTTTTTTCTTGAAGCAATGGGATTTTTCTGGCCACTCTTCCGTAAAGCCCAGCTCTGTGGAGTGTACGGCTTAAAAAGTGGTCCTTTAGACAGATATTCCAATCTCCGCTGTGGAGCTTTGCAGCTCCTTCAGGGTTATCTCTGGTCTCTTGGTTGCGCCTCTGATTAATGCCCTCCTTGCCTGGTCTGTGAGTTTTGGTGGGCGTCTCTCTCTTGGCAGGTTTGTTGTGGTGCCATAATTTTTTCCATTTTTTAATAATGGATTTAATGGTGCTCTGTGGGATGTTCAAAGTTTCTGATATTTTTTATACCCCAACCCTGATCTGTACTTCTCCACAACTTTGTCCCTGACCTGTTTGGAGAGCTCCTTGGTCTTCATGGTGCCGCTTGATTGGTGGTGCCCCTTGCTTAGTGGTGTTGCAGACAGTGGGGCCTTTCAGAACAGGTGTATATATACTGAGATCATGTGACAGATCACGTGACACTTACATTTTTATTTATTTATTTATTTATTTAACCTTTATTTAACCAGGTAGGCAAGTTGAGAACAAGTTCTCATTTACAATTGCGACCTGGCCAAGATAAAGCAAAGCAGTTCGACAGATAAAACGACACAGAGTTACACATGGAGTAAAAACAAAAATACAGTCAATAATGCAGTATAAACAAGTCTATATACAATGTGAGCAAATGAGGTGAGAAGGGAGGTAAAGGCAAAAAAGGCCATGATGGCAAAGTAAATACAATATAGCAAGTAAAATACTGGAATGGTAGTTTTGCAATGGAAGAATGTGCAAAGTAGAAATAAAAATAATGGGGTGCAAAGGAGCAAAATAAATAAATTAATTAAAATTAAATACAGTTGGGAAAGAGGTAGTTGTTTGGGCTAAATTATAGGTGGGCTATGTACAGGTGCAGTAATCTGTGAGCTGCTCTGACAGTTGGTGCTTAAAGCTAGTGAGGGAGATAAGTGTTTCCAGTTTCAGAGATTTTTGTAGTTCGTTCCAGTCATTGGCAGCAGAGAACTGGAAGGAGAGGCGGCCAAAGAAAGAATTGGTTTTGGGGGTGACTAGAGAGATATACCTGCTGGAGCGTGTGCTACAGGTGGGAGATGCTATGGTGACCAGCGAGCTGAGATAAGGGGGGACTTTACCTAGCAGGGTCTTGTAGATGACATGGAGCCAGTGGGTTTGGCGACGAGTATGAAGCGAGGGCCAGCCAACGAGAGCGTACAGGTCACAATGGTGGGTAGTATATGGGGCTTTGGTGATAAAACGGATTGCACTGTGATAGACTGCATCCAATTTGTTGAGTAGGGTATTGGAGGCTATTTTGTAAATGACATCGCCAAAGTCGAGGATTGGTAGGATGGTCAGTTTTACAAGGGTATGTTTGGCAGCATGAGTGAAGGATGCTTTGTTGCGAAATAGGAAGCCAATTCTAGATTTAACTTTGGATTGGAGATGTTTGATATGGGTCTGGAAGGAGAGTTTACAGTCTAACCAGACACCTAAGTATTTGTAGTTGTCCACGTATTCTAAGTCAGAGCCGTCCAGAGTAGTGATGTTGGACAGGCGGGTAGGTGCAGGTAGCGATCGGTTGAAGAGCATGCATTTAGTTTTATTTAAGAGCAATTGGAGGCCACGGAAGGAGAGTTGTATGGCATTGAAGCTTGCCTGGAGGGTTGTTAACACAGTGTCCAAAGAAGGGCCGGAAGTATACAGAATGGTGTCGTCTGCGTAGAGGTGGATCAGGGACTCACCAGCAGCAAGAGCGACCTCATTGATGTATACAGAGAAGAGAGTCGGTCCAAGAATTGAACCCTGTGGCACCCCCATAGAGACTGCCAGAGGTCCGGACAGCAGACCCTCCGATTTGACACACTGAACTCTATCAGAGAAGTAGTTGGTGAACCAGGCGAGGCAATCATTTGAGAAACCAAGGCTGTCGAGTCTGCCGATGAGGATATGGTGATTGACAGAGTCGAAAGCCTTGGCCAGATCAATGAATACTCCACATTGCACACAGGTGTACTTTATTTAACTAATTATGTGACTTAATTGGTAATTGATTGCACTAGATCTTATGTTATGGACTTCATAGCAAACAGGTGAATACATATGCACGCACTACTTTTCAGTTTTTTTATTTTTTATATCACTTCACCAATTTTTACTATTTTGTGTTTGTCCAGTACATGAAATCGAAATTAAAAATCAATTTAAATTACAGGTTGTAATCCAACAAAATAGGAAAAACGCCAAGGGGGATGAATACTTTTGCAAGGCACTGTATGAATTGTAACTCAATAATTGAATTAATATTTTTTTTCAGTATAGTAGCCACACTTAATTTCAGACGCTCTCTCTCTTCTCTCTATCGCTCTCAAAATTCAAGTTCAAATTCAGATTGGTTCAGTTCATTTCAGTAGTAGTAATAATAGTACATTTGAAGTCAGAAGTTTACATACACCTTAGCCAAATACATTTAAACTCCGTTTTTCACAATTCCTGACATTCAATCCAAGTAAAAAGTCCCTGTCTTAGGTCAGTTAGGTTCACCACTTTATTTTAAGATTGTGAAATGTCAGAATAATAGTAGAGAGAATAATTTATTTCAGCTTTTATTTCTTTCATCACATTCCCAGTGGGTCAGAAGTTTACATACACTCAATTAGTATTTGGTAGCATTGCGTTTAAATTGGGATAACTTGGGTCAAATGTTTCAGGTAGCCTTCCACAAGATTCCCACAGTAAGTTGGGTGAATTTTGGCCCATTCATCCTGACAGAGCTGGTGTAACTGAGTCAAGTTTGTACGCCTTCCGGCTCACACACGCTTTATCAGTTCTGCCCACTTTTTCTATAGGATTGAGGTCAGGGCTTTGTGATGGTCACTCCAATACCTTGACTTTGTTGTCCTTAAGCCATTTTGCCACAACTTTGGAAGTATGCTTGGGGTCATTGTCCATTTGGAAGACCCATTTGCGACCAATCATTAACTGATGTCTTGAGATGTTGCTTCAATATATCCACATCATTTTCCTTTCTGTCATGATAACATCTATTTTGTGAAGTGCACCAGTCCCTCCTGCAGCAAAGCACCCCCACAACATGATGCTGCCACCCCAGTGCTTCACGGTTGGAATGATCTTCAGCTGTACTTCGGCTTGCAAGCCTCCATTTTCCTCCAAACATAACGATGGTCATTATGGCCAAACAGTTCTATTTTTGTTTCATCAGACCAGAGGACATTTCTCCAAAACGTACGCTCTTTGTCCCCATGTGCAGTTGCAAACCATAGTCTGGCTTTTTTATGGAGGTTTTGGAGCAGTGGCTTCTTCCTTGCTGAGCGGCCTTTCAGATTATGTCGATATAGGACTCGTTTTACTGTGGATATTGATACTTTTGTACCAGTTTCCTCCAGAATCTTCACAAGGTCCTTTACTGTTGTTCTGGGATTGATTTGCACTTTTTGCACCAAAGTACGTTCATCTCTAGGAGACAGAACGTGTCTCCTTCCTGAGCGGTATGACAGCTGCGTGGTCCCATGGTGTTTATACTTGCGTACTATTGTTTGTACAGATGAAGTTGGTACCTTCAGGCGTTTGGAAATTGCTCCCAAGGATGAACCAGATTGTGGAGGTCTACAATTTTTTTTCTGATGTCTTGGCGGATTTATTTTGATTTTCCCATAATGTCAAGCAAAGAGGCACTGAGTTTGAAGGTAGGCCTTGAAATACATCCACAGGTCCACCTCCAATTGACTCAAATGATGTCAATTAGCCTATCAGAAGCATCTAAAGCCATGACATCATTTTCTGGAATTTTCTAAGCTGTTTGAAAGCACAGTCAACTTTAGTGTATGTGAACTTTTGACCCACTGGAAATTTGATACAGTGAGTTAAAAGTGAAATAATCTGTCTGTAAACAATTGTTGGAAAAATGACTTGTGTCATGCACATAGTAGATGTCCTAACCGACTTGCCAAAACTATAGTTTGTTAACAAGAAATTTGTGGCATGGTTGAAAAACGAGTTTTAATGACTCCAACTTAAGTGTATGTAAACTTCCGATTTCAACAGTACATACTGTGTAATCATGTATACAGGTACAACACTACTGTTGTTGTATGGTGGAATCTTCGGTTGATTACATTTAATTAAATAAAAACAGAATGGCTAGTAAATCAACAACACGTACATGGATGATTGTTACACTATGTATTACTGCCAGTTATATAGAATGTCAACTCTTCATGGGATTCATTCTCTCTCTCTCTACACCAGTACTCTCTCTCTCTCTCTCTCTCTCTATACCAATTCTCTCTCTCTCTCTCTCTATACCAATTCTCTCTCTCTCTCTCTCTCTCTCTCTCTCTATACCAATTCTCTCTCTCTCTCTCTCTCTCTATACCAATTCTCTCTCTCTCTCTATACCAATTCTCTCTCTCTCTCTCTCTCTCTCTCTCTATACCAATTCTCTCTCTCTCTCTATACCAATTCTTCTCTCTCTCTCTCTCTATACCAATTCTCCTCTCTCTCGCTCTCTCTATGCCAATACTCTCTCTCTCTCTATACCAATTCTCCCTCTCTCTCTCTCTCTCTCTCTCTCTCTATACCAATTCTCTCTCTCTCTATACCAATTCTCTCTCTCTCTCTCTCTCTCTATACCAATTCTCTCTCTCTCTCTGTCTCTCTCTCTGTCTCTCTCTCTGTCTCTCTCTCTGTCTCTCTCTCTGTCTCTCTCTCCTGTCTCTCTCTCTCTCTCTCTCTCTCTCTCTCTCTCTCTCTACCAATACTCTCTCTCTCTACCAATACTCTCTCTCTCTCTCTCTACCAATACTCTCTCTCTCTCTCTCTCTACCAATACTCTCTCTCTCTCTCTCTCTCTACCAATACTCTCTCTCTCTCTCTCTCTCTCTACCAATACTCTCTCTCTCTCTCTCTCTCTACCAATACTCTCTCTCTCTCTCTCTCTACCAATACTCTCTCTCTCTCTCTCTCTCTCTCTCTCTACCAATACTCTCTCTCTCTCTCTCTCTCTCTCTCTCTACACCAGTACACTCTCTCTCTCTCTACACCAGTACACTCTCTCTCTCTCTACACCAGTACACTCTCTCTCTCTCTACACCAGTACACTCTCTCTCTCTCTACACCAGTACTCTCTCTCTCTCTCTCTCTATACCAATACTCTCTCTCTCTCTCTACACCAATACTCTCTCTCTACACCAATACACTCTCTCTCTCTCTACACCAATACACTCTCTCTCTACACCAGTACTCTCTCTCTCCACCAATTCTCTCTCTCTCTCCACCAATTCTCTCTCTCTCTACACCAATACTCTCTCTCTCTCTACACCAATACTCTCTCTCTCTCTACACCAATACTCTCTCTCTCTCTCTACACCAATACTCTCTCTCTCTCTCTACACCAATACACTCTCTCTCTCTCTACACCAATACACTCTCTCTCTCTCTCTACACCAGTACTCTCTCTCTCTACACCAATTCTCTCTCTCTCTACACCAATTCTCTCTCTCTCTACACCAATACTCTCTCTCTCTACACCAATACTCTCTCTCTCTCTCTCTACACCAATACTCTCTCTCTCTCTCTACACCAATACTCTCTCTCTCTCTCTACACCAATACACTCTCTCTCTCTCTACACCAATACACTCTCTCTCTCTCTCTACACCAGTACTCTCTCTCTCTACACCAATTCTCTCTCTCTCTCTCCACCAATTCTCTCTCTCTCTCTCCACCAATTCTCTCTCTCTCTCTACACCAATTCTCTCTCTCTCTACACCAATACTCTCTCTCTCTCTACACCAATACTCTCTCTCTCTCTACACCAATACTCTCTCTCTCTCTCTACACCAATACTCTCTCTCTCTCTCTACACCAATACACTCTCTCTCTCTCTACACCAATACACTCTCTCTCTACACCAATACTCTCTCTCTCTCTACACCAATACTCTCTCTCTCTCTCTCTACACCAATACTCTCTCTCTCTCTCTACACCAATACTCTCTCTCTACACCAATTCTCTCTCTCTCTCTCTACACCAATACTCTCTCTCTCTCTCAGAACTTGGAATTCGAAAACACATCAGCTTGTCCGCCGATTGTAGAGTAGGAGAAATGACAGAAGTTGTTGTGTGTAGCCTGTGTGTGTGCATTTTGATATCTGCGTTTCTGTGGGTACACACACAGTGTGAGTGTTTTTATATTTATTTTCGTGGAAAAAGGAGGACTTGACAGGTGAAAGCAATATGGTGGAAGCTGATTGTTTGGTCAGAACATTAAGATGCATCTTGAAGACTGTGCTGGATAGAAATGTTTATTACTAGGAAACTAATCATAGTTTCAGTGCCTGAGGTGTATACTACAAAGCAGGATCGAGGAGTTAGCCAGCTAACTTGCCTGAATATAACTTTGTCTGTGGTACAAGTGTTGATGTTGTTGACCCAGAGGTGAATGTCTGGCATTTTAAGGATTCTCCCAGCTTTTGTCCTTGTTTCCAGGGTAATGAAGCCCCCCCCCCATCCCCTGTCCAAAGTGGTCGGCCCAATCTCCCCCCGGCCCTCTCCTGAAGTAGTCGGCTCCACACCCTTCATAACAGACAGCATGTTGTGGAGAATACTATTATCACAGACAATACAGGGGAGCATGCCCTGTGCTCTGTCTTCTCTAACAGACTGTCTGTCTGTGTACTTTCTCAGCAAGAGATCCTGTACCAGTACCCTGTTTCTGAGGCGTCCAGGCAGCTGAAGGGAGTCCGAGGGATCTTCCTCACTTTGTGTGACATGCTGGAGAATGTTACCGGGGGACAGATAGTCAGGTAAACAAAGTCTGTATAATCATATACATATTGTGGGAGCTCAGTAAGAATTCCAAGGAAATAAGAAAATGTCCACTTCCTGTTTGCCGTGGCCTCCAGAAATACTGAAGAAGTTTATTGGGAACAGCAAATAGAGGGTTAGGTTAGTCAGGTAAGACTGCCACGGAGGTAGTGAATATACAAAGCCCCAATTAAATATACGAACTGCTAAACATGGAAATTCCTGCCATGGTTATATTTCTTCTCTATCTTTTCTCCTGCACCGGTTCTTCCTCTCGCTTTCCTCTCCTCGTCTCCCCCTCTTTCTTTTCTGTGCTCTAACCTTCTGCCTTCTCCTCCCTCTCCTCTCCTCTTCTGTCTTATTCCCCCTCTTTTTTTGTTTTTACTCTACCCGTCTTCTCTTTTTCTTTCTCCTCCTCCCCTCCATCCCCCTCTCATCAGCTCGTCTCTCCTGCTCCGTAAACAGCTGGTCCATGTGGGCTACTGGAAGGAGAGCAACAACCTGCTGGTGATCGGCCTGCCTGCTGAGAGGTACCCGACCAGTGGAGGCTGCAGAGGGGAGGACGGCTCATAATAATGTCTGGAATGGAGTAAATGGAATGGCATCAAACATGTGGAAACCATGAGGAAACCGTGTGTTTGATGTATTTGAAACCATTCCACTTATTCGGCTCCAGCCATTACCAAGAGCCCGTCCTCTCCAATTAAGGTGCCACCAACCTCCTGTGGTATCAACACATCAAAGTCATCCGAAGTCAATTATAGCATCAAATACATACTTCCATATTCAATACACCGTTTCACTCAATCACATGTCAGCTAAATGTTATAGCTTTTCTTGACCATGTGCCCTAATAATATGTTTGATCTCCTCCTCCTCGTTGACTGTGTGTTATGTTCTCTTGTTTTCTTCAGGGTTCCTCTGCTCTCTCTGCAGACGGTAGTGGGAGGTGTGGTCAGGACTCTCAACGTGATGTATGGCTCTCTGGGCAGGTCTGTTGACGGTCTCCAGTCCTGGTCATTGACTAGGGATGCATCCTAAATTTGACCAAAAGTAGTGCACTATGTAGGGAATAGGGTGCCATTTCGGACGCTGGTTTGATTTCCCGGTTCAAGCAGTTCCAGTCTTTCTGGCTTCCCATTTGATGCTGTTATATTACATCAAACCTAAATAGGCTTTTTTCCCTCCACCTCTTCCCATCCTCTATCTCTCCCTCAATCTTTTCATCCTCTCCTCCTCAGTGCATTTTGCCAGGTGGACCACGCCCCCAGACTGGACCATTTCTTCTGCCTGTTCTTCCAGCAGCTGATCCACCCCTCCAGGTTGAGTGGCAGCTCCGTGGCCACGCCCCCTGATGTCTCGGAGACTCTCTTCTTGGACGGACTGCCGGCGGTCCGATGGCTCACCCTGCCTCCTGAGATAAAGGTCTGCATGGGCCACAGCTTCGGGCCCTGGATGTGATGAAGCACTTCCTGTTCATTTGTGTCTTCACCATTTGGTGTTTGTGCTTCCTCATGCTTTAACTACCTTTCTTGTCCTATGAAAAGTGTTTTAGACTCGCATGTCAGTGATAAGTTTAGGAATTTGCTCTTGCTATAATATGACTGGGCTTTTTTGCAATCTTGATCAGGGATGGGCAACTACAGTCCTCTGGGGCTGGAGTGGTGTCACTCTTTCCCCCCATCCCTAGCAAAACACAGCTGATTAAACTAATTTCATTCTAATCTGAAGATCATGATTAGTTGATTATTGGAGTCAGGTGTGTTAGCTGGGACTGGGGCAAAAGTGTGACACCAATCAGGCCCTTAGGACTGGAGTTGCCCATCCATGATCTTGGATGTCTTTATTGATTTATGTCTCATCTTTGCTGCCCTCTGCTGTCTGGCGGTAAAAATCACAAGGGATCCTGCCAACCAGTTTTCTGCTCAGACTCTTTTCCAATGCGAGATGCTCCAGAGCGTGGTTGAATCTGCAGCCATTGTTAATGCAGAAATAAGTCACTACATCTGTGCTGTAAAATTACAATTGTATGTCAGAATTCTATTGATCGTCTCTGATCGTCTGTCTATTCACAGATGGAGGTTGACACTGTTCTCTCAGACTTTGAATCGTCAGATTTTGGAGAAATGGTAAGTCAAATCGTTACATAGGACTCTGGTCAAATCAGTGCACTTTATAGGGAGTAGGGTGCCATTTTCATTAAACAGAGCCACCAGCTGTCTCCTTCCCTCTGTTGGGCCTAGTAGTGAGAGGAGAAGGTGAGTCTATTTCTGGACCTGCCTGTGGATATTTAATGAGCCAGTGAGAGAGAGAGAGCAGCAGGCTACTTAATCATTCATGTCTGACCTTCTGAAACTGATAATGAAGATAGTCCTCTCTCTCTCTCAGTCAGAAGACTTCTATGGCATGAGGCGTCTCTACGTGACGCTGGGCTCCTGTCTGTTCTACAAGGTGGGTGTCACACACACACACACACACCTGACACCTGTCTGCTGGATCGCTGTCCTTTCCACACACTCTTGACACCTGGGCCCACGGTGAAGCCCAACACCTCACAGACACCCTTGGATGGATAGGAAGAAAGTTAAATGTTATGCTATCTATATAATCACATCACCCAGGATAACACACTGTACTTCTTAATTCCCTGGATGTCACACCATCAGCCTAACAACTAATGCTGGCATATGAATGATGTGTAGAAGAAGTAGGTCGTTCAGTAGACTCCAGTCTCCATCACCTTAAGTGTAGAGAAGGTGTGGCTCTTTAATAAGATCAGGCAACCTGTGTTACTAGAAATATGAACACTGTTTTATATTTATTGTGTTATCTGTGTGTGTGCGCGTTCTTTTGTTCCTGTGTGTGTGTTCTCTGTTTGTCTACGTGTGTGTGTTTGTTCCTGTGGGTGTGTGTTCTCTGTCTCTCTACAGGGCTACCTGATAGCCAACCACCTCCCCAAGGAGGACCTGCTGGATGTTTGTCTGTACTGTCAGCACTACTGTCTCCTCCCCCTGGCAGCAGAGCAGCGTGTGGGCCAGCTGGTCATCTGGAGAGAGGTGTTCCCACAACATCGCAACCAGAACCCCCAGACACAGACCAATAAAAACCACTGTACCAAGCCCGGCTACTGCCAGCCACAGGGACGCTACTTCCTGCTCATAGTGGGACTGGTAAGATCGTAGTATTAAATAGAACACTAAAGGATGGCCATCTTGGTCTGGAAAGCTTTCATTCTAGAAACACATTATTTTCTTCTGCATTACTAAAAAGAAGAAATGCATCTTAATCCTGTTAGACTTGATCCCTTACCAAGATGGCTGCCATTATCAACTTAGATACCTATCAACCATCTAGTGAGTTGACCCTTCTCTCTCCTTCTCCCCCAGAGGCATTTCATGCAGTGCGTCCTCCTGGAGGCAGGGGGCTGTGCGTCCCCTGCCCTGGGGGCCCCGGGACCTGACTGTGTGTACGTGGACCAGGTCAAGGCCACCCTCCTGCAGCTGGAGGGGCTGGACGTAGGGATGGAGGAACGCCTGGCCGCCCCGCCCGCACCCTGCCTCTCTTGTGCTGACTGGTTCCTTCCCTCCTCTGCCCGGGACAGGTTAGTTTTAGTTTAGTAGTTAAGTTAAATACTTTACAACGAATTAACCTTAGTTTAGTAGTAAAACACACATACACATTTAGGATCTTAATTTGAGCCAGTTTGCTACACCTGGAAAATAAGTTTGCAGCAACAGGAAATGTGAATTATAATTAATGTACATTTTTGTAGGGGTTGATACCTTTTTGGTAAGGGAAAATCAAGTCTGAAATTTCAAAGTGGAAATTACAAACTTCAGAAGCCTTTTTAAACCTTGAATACAGTGCTTTCGGAAAGTATTCAGACCCCTTCACTTTTTCCACTTAGTTATTATTCTAAAATTGATTAAATACTTTTCCCCCCTCATCAATCTACAAACAATACCCCATAATGACAAAGCAAAAAGTTGTTTTTAGACATTTTGCAAATGTATTAAACATAAAAAACAGATACCTTATTTACATAGCTATTCAGACCCTTTGCTATGAGACTCAAAATTGAGCACAGGTGCATCCTGTTTCCATTGATCATCCATGAGATGTTTGTACAACTTGATTGGAGTCCACCTGTGGTAAACCCACAGTGCATGTCAGAGCCAAACCAAGCCATGAGGTCGAAGGAATTTTCCGTAGAGCTCCAAGACAGGATTGTGTTGAGGCACAGATCTGGGGAAGGGTACCAAAAAACACAGTGGCCTCCATCATTCTTAAATGGATTAAGTTTGGAACCGAGAAACTGAGCTATCGGGGGAGAATGGCCTTGGTCAGGGAGGTGACCAAGAACCCGATGGTCACTCTAACAGAGCTCCAGAGTTCCTCTGAGGAGATGGGAGAACCTTCTAGAAGGACAACCATCTCTGCAGTACTCCACTAATCAGGCCTTAATAGTAGTGGCCAGACAGTAGCCACTCCATTTGGAGTTTGCCAGAAGGCACCTAAAGGACTCTGACCATGAGAAAAAAGATGATCTAGTCTGATGAAACCAAGATTTAACTATTTGGCCAGAATTGTGTCACGTCTGGAGGAAAACAGGCACCGCTCATCAACTGGCCAATACTATCCCTATGGTGAAGCATTGTGGTGGCAGCATCATGCTGTGGGGATGTTTTTCAGCGGCAGGGACTGGCAGACTGGTCAGGATCGAGGGAAAGATGAACCGAGGAAATTACAAAGAGATCCTTGATGAAACCCTGCTCCGGAGTGCTCAGGACCTCAAACTGGGGCGACGGTTCACCTTCCAACAGGACAACGGCCCTAAGCACACAGCCAAGACAACGCAGGAGTGGCAGCAACGCTTCCCATCCAACCTTGAGAGGATCTGCAGAGAGGAATGGGAGAAACTCCCCAAATACAGGTGTGCCAAGCTTGTAGCGTCATACCCAAGAAGACTCGAGGCTGTAATCGCTGCCATAGGTGCTTCAACAAAGTACTGAGTAAGGGTCTGAATACTTATGTAAATGTGATATTTCAGTAGTTTTTTTGCAAAATAAATGTAAAAAACGTGTTTTTGATTTGTTATTATCGAGTATTGTGTTTAGATTGTAACGTAACAAAAAGTGAATGGGTCCGAATACATTCCAAATGCACTGTACACTACAAGTTTTACATTTACTGCATTGCAGGGAAGTTATACTGTAAAGGCGTGATCAAATTAAGATCCGACATTGGTATAAAATCCTCCAGGATGAGACAAAGTGGTCAGAATACTTACTTCCATTGTGGTCCTCAGGTTGGACACCATGGCTGCATCGTCCCCTGTCCTCAGTAAGCTGGCTGGGGCTGTGAAGCCACCGTCCTCCGCCCAGGGAGGGGGGAAGGGAGTGGGCAGGAGTCTCTTCGGAGGGGGTGCCCGGAGACCTAGCCCCCAGAGGAGTCAGTCGGACAGTGGGAGCGAGGGACAGCCGGAGGGGGGTGTAGGAGGGCAGACAGGGCTCAGTCCACACTCCACCCCGGACTCAGCCCGGAAGCTGGACGGGCGGAGAGACTCGTTGGGTTCGGGTGGATCTGATGGGAGTGGAGCCAGTGGAAGTATTTTCAAGGTATCGTCATAACTTTCCCCCTTGCTAAGGTTCCATCAGCTGTATTGACTTTGATACCTTATATTTGTTAGACACGCATACACAACTAGGAGAAAAGAGAGTTTTTAGTGAGCACAGTATGCGTGGGAATCTATGGCTTTTGTAATTTACCAATGGACCTTTTGTTGTCTATTTGTTCCCCTAGATTCCCAAGATGAAGCACCCTAACCCATTCTACCTGGGCACCCTGAAGAAGAGTCTGACAGAGAGAGAGACGGAGGAGATGTACCACACCATTAAGTGAGTGAAACAGGCCAACAATGTTAGAAGTTAGTTTATCCTTGTTGTAATAATGGTCTAACGCCCCATTCTATTCCATTATTTTCTATTCCATCCATTCTATTCCATTCGTTTCTATTCCATTCATTCTCTACTATTCTATCCCATTCCACTCTCTCTCTGTGCTGTGTTCCCAGGTTGACATCTGGGGCAGAGAACACTCTGTTCCACTATGTGCTGATGGAGACAGTACAGGGCATCTTCATAGCTCCTACACACAGGGAGCTGGCCCAGCTCAGCGGCTCCATCCACCCTCAGCTCATACGTAACTTCCACCACTGCTGCCTCTCCATACGGGCCACGTTCCAGCAGAGTCTACCGTCCAGGGTGAGATACGAAACACACACCCACGGGTGTGTACATGCACGCACATACCCAGACACATTCTTTCTCTCTCTCTCTCTCTCTCTCTCTCACACACACACACACACACACACACACACACACACACACACACACACACACACACACACACACACACACACACACACACACACAACACATTCTCATATGTAACAATGTGTCTGAGTTGTAATAGCCTTGTCGCAAACTAGGCTTCCCTAAAATGGGAAGCCTGAGGATGTTCCATGGCAGAAATCATCTAGAGAGGGGTCGGAACCCGTTGTAAATCAGTGACGCCTTGCAACACGTCAAACCATTCAAATTAGTGACGTAGGGACAACATTTTTTATGTTATTTCGAGATGTGCTAAAGCTGCAGCAAGAGGGGAGAATGGCCTACAATGCTGACCTGAGGGAAAGCATGAGGGACAATAAATAGCTAGCCACAATGTGGTTTATTTTGATAAGTCAGCTAATCTTGTAAGCTACCTAGGTATAACTAACTAGCTAGTTACATTTCTCTCAACATTATAAAGCCTACACATTTTTTTAAATAAAAACAGCATATTATTGACCTAAAATGTTAGCTGTATTAGTCCAGTCGCTAGCTTATCCAGGGTCAGTGATACCATGTGCTGTCTATCTATGGGAACAACTGCAATCATTTTGCATGTAACATTGCTAAAATGAATGAATGACCGCAGTGCCGAGGCGCCACTACAGCCTGGGGTACGATCCAAGGCTGTTTCACAACCGGCTGTGACCAGGAGCCCCATAGGATGGCCCAGCGCAGTCCGGGGCAGGGGAGGGTTTCGCCGGTGGAGATTTTCTTGGCACATCGTTCTCTAGCGACTCCTTGTGACAGGGCAGGGCGCCTGCAAGCTGAATCCGTACATCAGTCGAACAGTGTTTCCTCTGACACATTGTTGCGGCTGTAGGCTAACTCAACTGAGCTGCTATCTAGTTACCTTTTCACACTGTTAAACTAAGTTAATTCAATGTCATCAGCTAGCTAACTTCCTATTAGATCGCTGCTGGTTAAGCGAGCAGGTTGATAAGAAGTAGCAGAACACACCTGTTCAGGGCCTGGTTAGTACTGGGATGGGAGACCGCATGGGAATACCAGGTGACGTAAGCCAGAAATATATATATATATATATATATATAAAAAAAAAAAATACAATGCTACTTGTAATGCGCATCCCCTATACTAGCGTTGGCCAACATTGCTCCACTGATCCCTGATCTACTGGGTGATCTACTTTGATTTCTAACTTAACTATTTTGTATACAACATTTGAAAACATATAGGATATACCCTTAGTCTCTTGGGATATTCATTGGGACCTCTATTAATCTGCAAACATGCTTTCACAGCTTCCCATATCTGTGGACAGAAAACTTCACAAAGAAACAGGCTTCAGAATACTCCAATTAGACAGCACTGAATATTATGTTGCTATTATCTCTCTCCTCAAAGTTGTCCTCTCCAGGGACTGGAACAGGAGAATATTTTCATAATGTCCTCCCACAAAATTACCTGCCCTATCCAGTAGCCTGTACTGACAGCTGATTACATCAAGATAGAGATCTAATAGGAATTTAGCTAGCTGATGACATTTGATTAACTTAGCTAAACAGTGTGCAAAGTTAGCTAGATGACAGCTCAGTCGAGTTGGCCTGCAAAGTGGCCTACTATAGCAGGCTAGCTAGCTAATAATACATTGTTTTTAACATTTAAAAAATGTATTTACTTACTTGAATAGGTTCTCCCGTTGCATGTTTTTTTGATTCTTACAAAAACAAAATAATGGACAATCTTTACGATATTTTCGGTCTAAGGCACTGCATCTCAGTGCTAGAGGCGTCACTACAGACTCTGGTTCGATCCCGGTTTAGAAGGTGCTAGGACGTTTGACTTTACCAGAGTAATCCACTCTCAATTTCAATATATATAAATCGCAGACTGTCGGCCACACTTGATAACTTAAAAAAATAGCACTTGAAACTAGCATAGGGAACAACTACCCAGACGGAAAACAGTGATGCACAGAACACACAGCACCCCTTCTATGGGTGTGTGGGGGAGGGTTCTTGAAATCTAACATCCTATCAAAATCTTGCAGTTGAGGAATAACAGGGCACTATCTGTGTCATATTTTCATGCTTGTTAAATTGTAAAAAAAAAAAAAAGAAATGCCAATAAATATATTGTACAAAAAAAAAACATCTTGCAGTTGGGAGCCAGCAAACAATTCAAACCGTTTTTGCAATACAAATTTCCAAGGGAGGTATGACAACGATGATTTTTGGGATGTATGGCAATGCGAGACTAGAGTTGTAACAACAAAGGTAGTGTTTATGTATAAAATCCTAGACTTCTCTGTCTATATAAATGTGTTTTTATCTCTGTTAGCAGGGTAGGCGGGGTACAGACAGACCCCAGAGGACCCATGGGCTGGGCCCAGTGAAGGAACACGGGGTTCTGTTCCAGTGTAAACCTGAGAACTGGACCGACCAGAGGAAGCCTGCTCCCACCATGACCTACTGGGTGATAGGGTATATGACAGTACAAAATACTAAATGGTACCCTGTTCCCTATGTAGTGCACTCAATACTGTCATCTCAAAGGGCATTGTATTCTATATAGTGCACACTAGGACGCTCTGCTCATATGTAGTGTACAGTATATGGTGAATAGTGTACGTAAGAGAACAAAGTGTTTCTAGTCAATCTTAAATGGCACCCTATTTCCTATGTAGTGCACAATTTAGAGACCTAGCCAATATACTATATGAGGAAACACTTTGTCTTCTCACGTACCCTATTCTCTATATGCTGTAGACTAGATTTGACCAGAGCGGCTCAGTGTACTATATGGGGAATAGGGCGTGGCAGCCCAACTCCACTATATATGATTGAGTCTCCTATTATGATATTTATTTAGCCTCTGTTGCTATACAGGGTCAGTGTTATGAATTATGGCTTTGTGTGCGTTGGCAGCATTATGAGTGATGTCTGTAATGAATGTAGGGATGGTGGTCTGTCCTTGTAGAAATGACTGATGGCACTTTGGTTCTGTCTCGGGCTGTTGATTTTGGACGCCCTCGTGTGTGTGTGTGTGTGTGTGTGTGTGTGTGTGTGTGTGTGTGTGTGTGTGTGTGTGTGTGTGTGTGTGTGTGTGTGTGTGTGTGTGTGTGTGTGTGAGACTACAGGTGGCCCTCAGGGAGAGAGGTCTGTCTGATTGGTAAAGAAGGGAAGTAAAACTGTCTGGGTGGTAGAGTAAAGAAAGGAAGTAAAACACGAGTTAACTTTGAGTGAGAGGCTTGGAGTAGCAGATCACCATGTAACAGCTGGGTTTTAGGTTTCAGTGGCAGTTAGACGCATACTGGGCAGAGAGATCTTCATTTATCAAGGTGGTCCTGTATTGCCTACTCTCCTGACCTCTAGGGCTTTTTGTTCAATTTTTTAAATTACTTCGCAATTATATGTCCTGCCTACCTATGCTCCTCTGCCTTGGGTGCGGCCCAATAATATCTCCTTTCTCCTGAAGTGTGCACTCGTTCACTATTCCCCACAAAATGAAAAGCATTGGATTGGTGGAGGCATGGGCTAGAGAGCGTTTCCATATACCAGTCAATTCCTTTAAAATCCATGAAGGGAAGTGAACAAGTGCACACTTGAGGAGAATGTAGATATTATTAGGATGCCCCAGAAACCCACTCTGACATTTTCCTCTTCTTCCTCACTTTGAAGCTCTTGTCTCTCTGTGTTCCAGCCGGATGCTTCTAGAACCTGTCCCTCAGGAATTCTATGTGTGTTTTCATGACTCCGTGGCAGAGGTTCCCGTGGAGATGGCCTTCCGCCTATCTTTCGGCCTGGCCTTGTGACGAGCCGTCTGCCAACAGTCTCTTAATGAACTCTGATAACACTACTACCTACAGACAGCGGTGCACAACCCTGGGTTCTTTTCATTAGGCATCAAATGGGAGAAAACTGATCGAAACAGGGAGGGGCTACCTGAACTCCAATAAGAACCGCTTGTTTGTTTCCCGTCACAAAATATTTTACAACAGTACACCCTAATGAACACGACCCTGGTCTTCAACGTTTCATACTCGACCTCAACGCCTGCTTACTGTCTGTCTGAGATATTGCGGGAACTAAGACTTGTCTTGTTCCAGACAGACATTGATCACCTGACAGCAGATAAAAGGAAAGACCAAGGTTGTTCTCTGTTAGACTTGGACCAGCTCCAGTGGAACAGCAGGGGACAACGCTGTGGAACATTCAGATAGAAATATATTAAATAGAAACAACACGCCTCTGATATGTAGAATATTATTGTAAGGAATCACGTCAGCTCTATTCATTGCATTTCTATCTGTAACGTCTCACTACACTTGCCTACTGAACGAAGCCCTGGGTTTACTGGATGCAACAATTTTGTGTCCGAAATGGCACCCTACTCCGTATTGAGTGCACAGCTTTTGAATCTGGTCAAAAGTAGTGCACTATGTAGGGAATAGTGTGCAATGTAGGACAAGCCACTAAACTCAATAATACCTCAGAAAACAAGCTGCAGGGAAAGCATTTTGCTGCTGTTCTGACCGTAGAAATAGAATATCATTCTAGTTCAGTAGTTCTGACATTGCTGTTCACTTAAAGGTGCTACACATAGGATTTTTACTTTTGCATTTTAATTTCTGAAAATGTCCATAATATATCTGCAGTAATAGTGGAATGACAGTGTTTCACAGTACTACTTACCCACCAGTGTTATGATTGGCTGTGATATTCGCCTATTGATTTTGACCCGCCAGAGCAGCTTCTGACTCTGGCTGTGTTATCTAGTGGAAATCGCTCTGTCATTTCCTGGTTGCAAAATTTCTACACTGTTCGCTCAATTTCAGTTTGTGTGAAAACAAGCACTGGATAGTGTAGGGAATCATTGTACAATCTAAATTGCTGTGAAATATCTTGCAATTCACCTAGCATAAGGCTGCATTCAAAACAAAACTCCCCCTCATCCCATTTCCCTGTAACATGGCAGAGAATTGCACTTGAGCCTTTACTTTGGGTTTTGCTCCACCAGCTCAAACAGCTGACAGCTGAAATTGCAGTGCAAAAATCCTATGTGTAGCACCTTTTAAGTGTGCCTGACCAAATAATGTGACTGTTCTTGCTTGCAAGCCTCTCCACATTGTCATGGCAACCGCCTTAAGTGGAGTTAAATTCCTATATGTTATTGATTGTGGGGGGGGGTATTGTATTTAAGATGTACAGTATTTTGCATAGAAGTCAAATCATTTGTGATACAAATGCACCTTTGAGTCTGTTGATTAAAATAAAAACCTGTTTTGGTTTCTTGGGGTAATTTTCTCAATTTATCAAACAGTGTGTAACATGTTAACATGATGCTATACAGTGCTTTACAGCTTCCTAAATGAATACAAAACCATTAACGATATATTTACACAAATGAAAGTCCTTCATGATCAGCTGATTCATTTCACAAAACAAGGTTACCTTGTTAAATTCTTATACAATCTACATCACGTGGATTTCCACAAACAGAGGATCTAGAAAGTACAAACTGGCTAATGTGGCTGTAGCCTCCATTATTATGATGCGTGTTATCAGGGCTAAATTTGACTGACTGACTGACTGATGCATTGATTTGAACCACATTCATCTCTTTTGTAAGTACACATAATGTCATTAGTTTGTCACCAGAAATGCAGAGGAAATGACCAATTACTGGACATATCAAGAAAAAAAAGAAAGCATTTTTAAATAAAAAATATCCACCTTGTCCTTTGATTTGCCCTAGAGTCTGTACGGCCAGCAAGCCAAAACCTTCCAAAGAGGTCAAGTTCAAGTGGTGCTCTCCACAACAAGGACCAGATTCTTCTTGTAGCACTCCAGACTACAGAGCGGGATCCCCGTCTTGGAGCACGAGTACCTCTTCAGATTACTGCACCCGTTTACGCCGCACCCTACCGGTGCCGGTGGAGGGGGGCACGGGGGAGCAGGGGTGGGGGCTAGCACCCCCTTGGGAAAGGAAATCCCCATTCCCTGGGCCGAGTCGCAGTAGCGGACCATGGGACACTGGGCCTGCTTGGACTTGCGTTCCCTCATGCTCTTGATCTTGGCCTTCGAGGTCTTGGTGAGCCTCTCAATGGTCTGGTTCTTGTTCTCCTCTGCCTTCTTGGCAGCCTGCAGGCGCCTCTTGCGGGCACGCTCCTCCCTCTTCTGCATCATCTCAGCGGTCATCTCCTTCTCCTTGTAGCCCATGGGCAGCTCCAGGAGAGGCTGGTTCTGTTGCTTATGCAGGAGGGCTTTCTGTAAGACAGAGGCAAGCACACACAAACACACAGTCAGGTACAGCAGGATGTAGACCTAAATCTATAGGGTTAGGGCATTTCTGTAACCTTTAAGTTTATAACCACTAGCAATTTCTCAGGTCATATCGTAACCTTAAATCACATGGTGGAGGAAAAAGTCAGAACTCTACATGTCAGACTAGCCTAGGCCTGTCCGGACCCTGTTACCTGTCTGGCTGTGAGCAGTGACTCATCGACCTCCTTCTTCAGCTCTCCGTTGTCGTCCAGCTCTCCTTTCTCCAGGGCGTCCAGCCACTTCTCCTCCTCGTCCACCGGCCCCCCCAGCCCCCCCAAGGAGTCAGAGTCCATGTCTGGCAGAGGAGACGGGTCCAGGTTACTGTCCTCATCTAGAGACAAGAAACAGACAAGTACATGGTCAAGATATTAGAATGACATGGCTGCGATCCAAATTTTTACAAATTAATTAAAAACTAAAGCTGAAATGTCTTCCGTCAATAAGTATTCAACTCCTTTGTTAAAGCAAGCCTAAATAAGTTCAGAAGTAAAAATGTGCTTAAAAAGTATCACAATAAGTTGCATGGACTTATTGGACTGTGTGCAATAACAGTGATAACATGATTTTTGAATGACTACCTCATCTCTGTACCCCACACATAGAATTATATGTAAGGTCCCTCAGTCCAGCAGTGAATTTCAAACAGATTCAACCACAAAGACCAGGGAGGTTTTTACAATGCCTCGCTAAGAAGGGCACCCATTGGTAGATGGGTAAAAAGAAAATAAAAATCTAAGCAGACATTGAATATCCCTTTGAGCATGGCGAAGTTATTCATTATACTTTTATATCAATACACCCAGTCAATACAAATATACAGGTGTCCTTCCTAACGGAGTTGCTAGAAAGGAAGGAAACCGCTCAGGGATTTCACCTTGAGGCCAATGGTTAATTTAAAACAGTTACAGAGTTTAATGGCTGTGATAGGAGAAAACTGATGCTGGATCAACAATGTTGTAATTACTCCACAATACTAACCTAATTGACAGAATGAAAAGAAGGAAGCCTGTACAGAATAAAGAATATTCCAAAACATGCATCTTGTTTGCAAAAAAAGTAATACTGAAAAAATGTGGCAAAGCAATTAACTTTTTGTCCTGATTGCAATATTATGTTTTTGGGCAAATCCAATACAACAAATTACTGAGTACCACTCTCCATATTTTCTAGCATAGTGGTGGTTGCACCATGTTATGGATATGCTTGTAATCTCTAAGGACTGGGGAGTTTTTCAGGATAGAAAAAATAAATGGAATGGAGCTAAGCACAGACAAAATCCTAGGAAAACCTGGTTCAGTAAGCTTTCCAACAGACACTGGGAGATGAATTCACCTTTCAGAAGGACAATAACCTAAAACACAAATCTACACTGGAGTTGCTTACCAAGTAGACAGTGAATGTTCCTGAGTGGTCGAGTTACAGTTTAGACTTAAATCTGCTTGAAAATCTATGGAACGATTTGGTGGTTGTCTAGCAATGATCAACAACCAATTTGAGCTTGAAGAATTCAGAAAATAATACAGGTGTAGAAAGCTCTTAGACACTTAACCAGAAAGACTCACAATAATCACTGCCAAATGTGTTTCTAACATTTATTGACTCAGGGGTATGAATACTTATGTTTCTTAAAACATGTTTTCACTTTGTAGATGGGTGAGATTTTTTTTTATTTAATACATTTTGATACGGCTGTAACACAACAAAATGTGGAATAAGTCAAGTGGTGTGAACACTTTCTAAAGGCACTGTGTATAGTAAATCAATCAGTTTAAACAGGAAATGACTTTTATATTGTTTGGACATGATGAGAGTAAGAGACAGACCTTGGCACTCACCAAGCCAGGCCCGGTACTGCTCGAGTGGGACGCCCTCAGAAGGCTCCTCATCGTCATCATCATCCGAGTCGTCATCATCGTCCACGATCATCAGAGGAGACGGGGTGCGGGCTACACCAGGGACCACACTGAATGTTGGCACACTGGTTCATTAAGAAAAAGGAGAGATAACGAGAATGGGGTTTCAGGTCACGTGAACGCTGGACCTATCATTTGCATCAGAAGTCAATAGGAACTGATTAGGGCCCGGGTGAGTTTCTCCAAAATATAAACAATATCTTTAGCACTAAGACCATGTTAAAACCATTGGTAGGCAATGGGCAAACCATGATCTTTATGTTTTCTGAGAAACTCACCCTTGTTACGCTCAGTGGTCTCTGTGTCACTCTTAAAATAGAAGCCAGCGAGGTCTCACCTTTTGGTCCCCAGCGTTTGGCCTCCCAGTTTGATCTTGAGTCGAAGCTGTGTGGGGGGCTTGAGTCGGAGCTGCGTGGGGGGCTTGAGTCGGAGCTGCGTGGGGGGCTTGAGTCGGAGCTGCGTGGGGGGCTTGATCAGGATGCCAGAAGATGACTCCAGGGCCTCGGAGTAGGAGCTGTGCCCGTCGTCACGGTGATGCTTCTTCTTGTGCTTCTTATGCTTCTTGTGTTTCCTCCTATGGAGGCTGTGTAACCCCAGGTGGTCTCCATCACCTGTAGTCACAGATAACCAATAAATATGTAGACAAAATAGATACAAAGACAATCAGGCCTATTTAGAAGTGTTGTTCATAGGTTGGTGGCATCTTAATCGGTGAGAACAGGCTCGAGGTAATGGCTCGAGCAGAAAAGGTGGAATGGTATCAAATACATCAAACACATGGTTTCACTCCGTTCCAGCCATTATTATGAGCCCTCAGCAGCCTCCACTGGTGTATGGGCTCGGTTGGTAGTGCAAGGCGCTTGCAACACCAAGGATCGTGCGTTTGATTTCTGCTGGGGCCACCCGTCAAAAAAATGTATGCATGGTTGTCCACAACTTAAAATGTTTAAAAAAAAGAGTGCTCTGTTCTTTCGACCAGTCCGCAAAATTTTTTAAAACATGTCTTTTTTTCATATATAGACACACCCTATGTGTTTGAATAAATCAACTATATGCACTGAGCTTGTCTGATGCTTTAAGCGCAGTGTGTGATGAAATAACTAAGACACACAAATGACTCAAGGGAGAGTCCAATGGCCAAAAATACCTCATTTGTTTAGGAACATCATTCCCTATTCCCTCAACCCCTACTCTCTTTATGTAAAACATGTATGCATGATATGAACTTTCCTAATAGGGCCTGACCTATCTAATAGGGCCTATCATAATCACATTAATAAATTGGTTATAACCAACTCCAAACACCGTAACACACCACAGGTACCAAACAGGTGCTTTTAGATCACAATATTATTATTTTTTCTTACCATTTGGAACAGTGTAAATTACACTAAATAAAGTATAAATGTACCAGTCAATATCTATGAAGCATTTATTACAGCAGACTATAAACAGTTGCATGCATTCGTGAATTGCGGTTTATTTATTGTTTCGCTCCTTTTTTATTTAATTTTAAAACTAAAATGCTAAATTGCAATTCAAAGCGTGAATGACTCGTATGATGACATGAGCGAACGATTCATTGATTGATACAGTAGCCTATTTATTGAAATAAGCCTAAGTAAGTTACAGTACTAAGACTAAAGAGGACAAGAAACCAACTAATGATAATGACATTTCCTATTATAATGATGACCATAACAATAATTGTAATAGGAGAAGAAGAAGATCAAGAAAAGGGAGGGCATAGGAGCGAGAGCATATTATGTGAGACAAGCAGGTGCTGTTAGATTACAAAATTATTTTTCTGCTCGTTTGGAACAGTGTAAACAACATAATATAAATGATAAGTAAAATCAGAGACCTCAACCCAATTGGGACGAGTTGGACCGCAGAGTGAAGGAAAAGCAGTTCAACAAGTGCTCAGCATATGTGGGAACTCCTTCAAGACTGTTGGAAAAGCATTCCAGCTGACTACCTCATGAAGCTGGTTGAGAGAATGCGAAGCTGTCATCAAGGCAAAGGGTGGCTACTTTGAAGAATCTCAAATATAATATTTATTTTGATTTGTTTAACACTTTTTTGGTTACTACATGATTCCATGTTATTTCATAGTTTTGATGTCTTCACTATTATTCTATAATGTAGAAAATAATACAAATAAAGAAAAACCCTGGAATGAGTAGTTGTGTCCAAACTTTTAACTGGTACTGTAGGTCATATAGGGAAAGGTGCCAATTCAACAGTGCACTGAACATTAAGTTTCAGAACTGCTGACAGCAAACGTGATGCAACGCAGGACAAAAGCGCATTTGTTACACCATTATTCTTACATAATATAACAATTTACAATTTTAGTAGCACATGTCTAAAAGGCTCTACATGGTCAGTCCAACATCTGCAGTGGCTGTACAGCATTTACTGCGATGCGGCCTCCGTAGAAGTCAGAGCAAATATACTTTTTGCACTTCGTGGAGCAGAGGTGTTGGGAAGGAATTTGTCAAGGAAGTGAGTTTGTGTTTATACAGGACCTCCTGACCCCACCTACCGTCAACCAATAATTTCAATGAGGAGCAATACGGAGCTCTCCACATTGTTACAAAATCTGAGAGGCACAGAGCAATGCAGTACAGAGCTTGATTTGACCTCTGCATGCCTCCAAGGGCTCCGCAATTGCGTCACACTCTCCAAACGAAGCCTCTGATCACAGATTAAGCATAAATTGGCTTTAAAAGCCCCTGCATGGTCAATCCGAAATCTGCATTGGCCGTGCAACATTTACGGTGATACGGCCTCTGCAGAAGTCAGGACATTCATACTTCTTGCGCTTCGCGGAGCAATGCAGAGCTTTTGTGATGGAAGTCAATTTGTGTTTATACCTCCCCGCAATTGCGTCACACCATCAATATGGCGCCTCCGACCACATTTTCGGATCAAGCATAAATGTTCTCTTAGAGTGATGGACTGTGCCATCCCCATGACCTCCGCAATGGATTAGTCCACTGAGTTAGGTGTCTTGTGCACCATGGAGTTTTTTTGAGAATGCTTGACTAAGGAACTCTCAGTTTATTGACCAGTCGACTAAGCAGGGTCAGCCCTACCGCATGACTGTTAGTGGCATTGGATAAAAGTGTCTGCTAAATGGCATATATTATTATAATAATGCCATGTATGACTCAAAATAATGACAAGTGGCTTCTGGACTGTTCCTAATGGCTTCTTATGGCAAGTGAATATGATGGTGTCACATCTTCAATTCACAAACAACCAACCAGGCATTTGTATCCAGATGATTACAGGTTAGATCAGTAACAGAGAGAGGGGGTGGGGACTAAAAGAAAAACAGCCATGCTTGCGTCGTGGGAGCATAACATCAACAGTCAAATAAAACTCACCTAAAAGAAACCTTGGGTGGATCATGTCTTTCCTTTTCCCCATTAAAACGACTATATGTAAATCAAAACAAGCAACGGTGTTCTGCAAGTTTACATCACAGCAAGGTCGTTGGCCTTGATCTAGCTATATGCGGAAAAGTCGTGTTATCAAACGCGATAGCTTCTCGACGCACGAGCAACCTACTCGAGAGTTTTCACACGATTTGATAGCCTGGTAAATTGAAAATCATCTACTTTGCTAGCTAACGCAGTTGCAAGCACATTTGATGTGACAAATAACAACTGACTAGCTAGATGGAATGATTAGCTATCTACTGTAGCTAACATTAGCCTTTAGATAAATTAGTTGCTCACAAATCAATGATTCACGGTGCGGATGCAGCTGCTTTCCTTCGGTTAAGTTGCTAGTTATTTGTACAAACGGAACAGTAATGACTGAGTTATTATTTGAAAATACACAAGCCCGAGAAATCAAAACAAATAGCTAGCTAGCTACGTGCTAGCAGCAATGGAATATTTTCCTCGCGGGTTTCAATACGATTATTTACGTGTATTCGGGTACGCTGCCGCCACCCACCGGTGCGGCGGTGGAAGTACTGTCTAGCCTTGACTGTTACGTTGATCTGGTTCAGTATTAAATTATCGGTGATCATTTGTTACGATTTTATTATCAGGGATTCTTTTAATTTGTTTTGCATCATGCAGTTAGTTGATATACGTATAATTACTTGTACAGTAATCTCAAAATGATATACTTATTTTGACCCCTGGGTAATGTAGGGCTTGAAAGTAAACATTTTACTGTAAGATCTACACCTGTTGTCTTCGGGGCATGTGACAAATAACATTTGATTTGGTTTGACTCCAGTGGACTATTGCAGTGAAAACTACATTATCCAGTGGCCACTGTACGTTTAAGTGTCAAATGCTTAAGGTCAGTCATGAAACAAACGTGGTTGTATACATAAATCTGTTGTTCGTCTGCTCAAATGTATTCCTATTATATGATTTTTGTGCACTATATTTCAGGTTTAATCCGTGCATTATGTTCTTTATTTTAATTTATATATATTTTTGTTGTTGTTGGGAGGGTAGATCCTCTTTAATATTGCAGATAGATTGCGGCTTCAATCAATTTAATGGTCTGCATCATTTCCAATCCCCCATATATATTTTTTGTAAATATTTTATATATATTTTCCTTTATTATTTTCCCCTAACCCTACCATCCCGCCCCTAATTGGAGTAAACTAATAGTGAGCAACTCTTAGGCTTCTACTTCCAGCTTATACATACTATATACATTTTACGGACACAGAATATTTTAGATAGTTGTCTTTTGTTTGTTTTTAGTCCGATCCTTTAGCTCGACTCAACCCCGTCCATCTATCTCTGAACACCATCCAGTTTATATTTCTATTTGCCATATATTTTTCAACTGTCCTGTGATGTTTCACATAAGTGCTGAACCTTTCTATTCTCATAGATTCTACATATTGTAAATACATTTTTTTGCTAAGAGTTGTCTTATATTGTTGATCGATTGACTATGACTTTTTAAATCACCCAGCAGTGCTATTTGCAGAGTTAGCTCCAAATAAATGTTGCAATTCTTCAGCCATTCCCGATCTTGCAACCAAAAACAAGCTACATATGGACAGTACCAAAACAAATGATCCAATGATTATGTCTCTTTGCAGCAAAATCTGCAGAGCTGGGATGGTTGTATCCCCATATATATATAAAACATTCCTAAAACCCGGAAATAAGTTACCTCTGGTTCGTTCAGCCATTCCTATGTCAAAAATGAATGGGGAAGGAAAAGGGTTTTGGGATAAATGCTGAAAATAAGGTCTGAGGTTAACACAGGTTTAGGAGATTTTAAATGTTTTCTTCTATGAGATCATACCAGTCAGTTAACATGATCTTTATGAATTATGAAGTCTTTGTGCTTTCTGTGTCTTTTTATTATTACATAAATTCTAGTGTTGTTTGCTGATGAAGATATCTCATCAGTGAAGGCTCCTCCTCAGAGGAAGGGGAGGACCATGCTCCTCAGTGAATTTCATAAAAATTGAAATTGTCAAAGATTTTAAAAGTTATCCTTTTTCGATAAAACTATACTAAATATATTCACGTCACCAAATAACTGATTGAAACACACTATTTTTCAAAGAAGGTCTACAGTAGCCTCAACAGCACTCTGTAGGGTAGCACCCTGGTGTAGCCAGAGGACAGCTAGCTTCCATCCTCCTCTGGGTACATTGGCTTCCTTACAAAACCTAGGAGGCTCATGATTCTCGCCCCCTTCCATAGACTTACATAGTAATTATGACAACTTCCGGAGAACGTCCTCCAGCCTGTCAGAGCTCTTGCAGCATGAACTGACATGTTGCCCACCCAATCAAGGGATCAGATAATTAATCTAGTAGAGAAAGCATAAACTACAGCTAGCTAACACTGCGGTGTATAAAATGTGGTGAGTAGTTGACTCAAAGATTAACTATACTGACTATGAGGTTACTTGAGCTAATATGGTGACAACGATGTAAACTGTTTGTAGAGGTTTGGCTTGGAAAGGTTTTCTCGCCTGGTCACATGCAGCTGATTTGTTGTGCATTGAAGTCCACAAGCAGCATAAGATGAGGGACACATGTGCTCTATTATTATTGTTATTGTTCAGCGTTTGGTTATTTTGACCCTTGATTATTGTTGTTACTGTTGCCCCGTTGACAACATTGATTTTTATACGTTTTTATAATGTTAATATGGCAAATCTCCAAAGTAAGCTTTGGCAATATTTACATTGTTACGTCATGCCAATAAAGCAAATTGAATTGAAATGATTACAACGTTGCTGTTATGAGAGTGAACTCTGTTTACCCGTGATCAGGTGTATTCATTTAGCAGATTCTGTTGAAAAACGTTTCTTAAACGGAAGCAAATGGAACAAAACGGAGATAAACATACCTGTTTGCAACTGTTGGACTAATGATTACACCCTATATCAGCTAGATGCAGGCAAGAGTGCCTTACATTTGTCTCTCGGCCTGTGTGCGCACCAACATTGTAAACTTTCATTCATAGGCTAGGTTGCAGCAACCTCATGGTGGATATAGGGAAAATTTGAGTATCATGTAGTAGCCTAAACCTATCACTGTTACATTGAACTGGGTGAATGGAATATGAATGAGAGTCATCCGATATGCTGTAATAGAAATAAAACCAGGCTCATGAAAAGAAAATGGTCCTCTAACTGTATTTCACAGAACAAAACTCTCCTCAGCCTGTGTTCACCACAGACCTTGTTTCTGGCGTTTATCGAAAACCCCTACAAAAACGCCATTCAATTTCCCATAGGCTTTGCCCAACCAACCATGGCAGAGTTAGTGCCTACAAAACTACTCCATTACTATTGCTCTCTATTCGCGCTGCCTTTATTGCAAGATAATCCACTCCAGTGCTGCTGTATGCAGGAGCAGGACAACATAGTAACCTTAACTACTTAGGAGTTTAGTTCACAACCTACTACTGTACTTGTCTTGCCAGTAACATACAAGGTACTTTATCAACGTGCCAAGGATATCACACTCAAACTAAACATAGTATAACACATCTCATCATTATACCATAATCACGTTTTTCTGAAGATGATTCACATGGGATGGGTGAACAGTATTTACTATGTCATTATGTCTTGTTGTAACTTGACCCAACAATCAACATTAGTAGACAGCATGTAAATACCCTATCTGTCCATATGTCCCTACCTCTTCAAACAGTATCTTAGATAATTATCCTCCTCACGTCGACCTGCCCACCCCCCCCTCCCAGCTTCATTATTGAGGGAAAATGTACTTTCTATGCCTGTGATATGTGGTTGTCCCACCTAGCTATCTTAAGATGAATGCACTAACTGTAAGTCGCTCTGGATAAGAGCTTCTGCTAAATGACTCAAATGTAAATGATGTCAAATGTGTCATCATACAGCATGATGTCATGTGTTGCTGTTAACAATCGTACACTGTCACATTGTATATCTCTATTCCTCGGGAATGTTGACATACCACAGGAAAGACTGCTCTGTCAGTGTTAATTGTTCGAAACCTACCTGTGTTTTGATTTTACAGGAGCCATGAACAACGCTCGGTTTTTGACAGCTGTAAGTGCAGCTCGGAAGCCCTCCATCATCCGAATGTTGAGTAAGTCATGGTTCTTTGTCAGTTTTCAGGTTTGATCCACAGTTCAATGTATTTCATTTTATTAAGTTCCTAAAGTGTTGGGGTAAAATAATTTGGTTCAGTATAAGCCACAATACAATTTCATTATATGAGACTTGAGAAACCAACCTGTCTTTCCCTCTTCCACCCCTAAGCTGAGCTCCAGCAGAGGTCTCCCCCTCCATGATCTCCCTGGCCGGAGGGGCTCCCAACACCTTCCCTTCCAGTCCTGCTCCATCCAGGTGAAGAATGGGGACAGAATGGTGACACGATCACCTTCGACGAGCCCATGATGAAGAGGGCTCTACAGTACTCTGCCTCCAGTGGGAAACACTGGGTGTGTACGAAATAACACCCAATTCCCTTTATGCTGCACTACTTTTGACCAGGATATTATTTATTATGATTTATAAATTGGGTGGTTCGAGCCTTGAATGCTGATTGGCTGAAAGCCGTGGTATATTAGACCATATACCACGGGTATGACAAAACATTTATTTTTGATGCTCTGATTACGTTGGTAACCAGTTTATAATAGGAATAAGGCATCTCTGGGGTTTATACCTAAGAACAGCCCTTAGCCGTGGTATATTGGCCATATACCACACCCCCCTTAAGTATTTTAGCCCATGAAAGGGCTAGTCTTCTAAAAGATCCTGGAAGCTTCTTCAGAGCATGATATTGTAACAACCTTAACCCAACACCTAGTGACCTCGTCAAGAGGTTCGGATCTCTTGGCGTAACGGCTAAGGTATTGCTACAATATAGGAGAGTCAACAAAAACATAGCCTCCAAAATCTCCCCTTGACACAAACAGAGTAATATACAGTACATGTCTAGCTCTAACACACAATTCATATGGTCAGGAATTGGCTAAGTTTACAATGTAAAATCATTGGCCTGTTTAAACTGTTGACCTGTCACAGTGCTGTTCAACATTGAAAAGGTTAGGACAACATGACACCTATACTAGTCAATGGCAGTGTTAGAAGGGAGGTTATCTCTCTAATGGCTCCTTATCTAGCTTTATTACTATCTGTATAAATAGTGTCTCGTATTGGTCTATAGCTCTCTCAACCTGTGTGTACGCGTGTGTGTGCGTGTGCGTGTGTGTGTGCGTGCATGTGTGTGTGTGTGTGCGTGTGTGCGTGTGTGCGTGTGTGTGTGTGTGTGTGTGTGTGTGTGTGTGTGTGTGTGTGTGTGTGGTCTGCATTGGTTCAATCACAGCTGATAAGAGATGCCGGGACAATAAAGCCAAGGCTGAGTCTCAAATGGCATCCTATTATGCAGCCCAGGATCCAATACACACATCAAATACTGAATATGTTATTAATCCATACCTTGGCTGCTATTCAAATGTATTTATTAATGATTAGGCCTATTTCTTGTTTCATAAAAAGATAAGAGAATTGGGTGAGGTTTTGTAACTGTAGGTTATTCTGAATGGGGTGAATCCTAACCTCCAAATTCACGTCCTTCACTTTGCCTCTCATTGACTTAAATAAAAATTCAACTAAACTTAGAATTCGCCCCTATGAATGGAAAGGTTAAAGTAACTGTCCCAGTGAAAATCTGACTTTTGAAAGTTTATATTCTGTTAACTCATACCCAAGTAATGTTGTTGACTCTCGTCTTATACTCGTATTTGTGGCCAAAGCATAAATTGGAGAAAAAACACTTCAGACTGTTCAAAAAATGCTTTCTATTTCCTCATATAGGATGATGTCATTCTCCTAATATTTTTCATGACAGATGTCCACACCATTCTGATGTTGGGGTACGTCCACACCATTCTGATGTTGGGGTACGTCCACACCATTCTGATGTTGGGGTACGTCCACACCATTCTGATGTTGGGGTACGTCCACACCATTCTGATGTTGGGGTACGTCCACACCATTCTGATGTTGGGGTACGTCCACACCATTCTGATGTTGGGGTACGTCCACACCATTCTGATGTTGGGGTACGTCCACACCATTCTGATGTTGGGGTACGTCCACACCATTCTGATGTTGGGGTACGTCCACACCATTCTGATGTTGGGGTACGTCCACACCATTCTGATGTTGGGGTACATCCACACCATTCTGATGTTGGGGTACGTCCACACCATTCTGATGTTGGGGTACGTCCACACCATTCTGATGTTGGGGTACGTCCACACTATTCTGATGTTGGGGTACGTCCACACCATTCCAACACAGAAAAGCTGCTTTCTAACAAACTTTCTAACAATGTTTTTTGGAAGGAAAACAATTTCACTCAATTTCACTCATATTGCAATTCATTATTGGCGCCGGATCTGGAGGTTGTGGGCTGGTGTGGTTACACGTGATCTGGAGGTCGTGGGCTGGTGTGGTTACACGTGATCTGGAGGTCGTGGGCTGGTGTGGTTACACGTGATCTGGAGGTCGTGGGCTGGTGTGGTTACACGTGATCTGGAGGCCGTGGGCTGGTGTGGTTACACGTGATCTGGAGGTCGTGGGCTGGTGTGGTTACACGTGATCTGGAGGTCGTGGGCTGGTGTGGTTACACGTGATCTGGGGTTGTGAGGCCGGTTGGACATACTGCCAAATTCTCTGAAATGACATGGAAGCGGCGTATGGTAGAGAAATTAACATTCAGTTTTCTGACAACGGCTCTGGTGGACATTCCTGCAGTCAGTATGCCAATTGCACGCTCCTTCAAGCCTTGAAACATTTGTGGCATTGTGTTGTGTGACAAAACAGAACATTTTAGAGTGGCCTTTTATTTTCCCCAGCACAAGGTGCACCTGTGTAATGATCATGCTGTTTAATCAACTTCTTGATATGCCACACCTGCCAGGTGGATGGATTATCTTGGCAAATGAGAAATGCTCACTAACAGGGATGTAAATAAATTTGTGCACAAAATTTGAACGATGTAAGCTTTTGTTTCATGTTTCAGCTCAGGAAACATGGGACCAACACTTTACAGGCTGCTTTTATATTTGTGTTCAGTATACTTTTGTCTATGTTGAAGGGAATGTTTTGATTCTGGGTACGGGATCATTTTTTCCCCTTTTTTTGGTAGGTTTTTGAAATGCTTGTCAATCCTGGAGACGTTCTACTCCACGCATCTACCTACTCTGGAACTCTCGCTGCAGTAAGAAGCACTTCTCTTTCTCTCACTCTCTTTCTCTCTCTCTGTCCCCCTCCCACTCTCTCTCCCTCTCTTTCACCATTTTGCCCTCCCTCCCTCCGGTGACCAGCACGGTATGATCCTGGGGGGTCTGAAGGAGGTGCTGTCCCGCTGGGACCTGGCAGATGTCCACAAGCCACACAGCACCGTACCCAGGGTCCTCTACACCATCCCCAATGGAGGAAACCCCACCGGGGCCTCCTTGACCACCCAGAGGAAGAGGGAGGTGCAGACCCATACACCCTCAGAAAAAAAGAGTGTCAAGTAACACCAATTGTCCCTGTATTTAACCAGGGCAAGTCAGTTAAGAACAAATTCTTATTTACAATGACGGCCTACACCAGCCAAACCCGGACAATGCTGGGCCAATTGTGCTGTGATTGGGAGTCCCTATTATGGGACTCCCAATCACAGCCGGTTGTGATACAGCCTGGATTCGAACCTGGGTGTCTGTATTGATACCTCTAGCACTGAGGTGCAGTGCCTTAGACCGCTGCGCCACACGGGAGCCCTGTAGGGGGAGCCCTGTAGGAGAACCCCTTGAAAATAGGCTTCCTTTTTCAGGTCAGAGAGAACCCTTTTGTGTTCTAAATAGAACCTGGGTTTCAAATAGAACCTGTTAAAGGGTGCTATTTGGAACCAGAAAGATTTCTATCTGATCTTAAATGGTTCTATCTGGAGCTATCTTTTCAGAGGGATCCCCTAAGAGGACAAGTGGTGCCACATACCACATAATATAGGTCTTGTTCAAATACTTGAAAATGCACCCTTCCTTTCTACCTTCCTTCCTTGAAGTAATCACAGATTTGAATTGGTTGAATTGGTGAAAGTAAGAAGTTGGTAACCTTGCTTTCACCTATTGAATCAATTATAGATCAGTGCTTACCTCAAGGAAACAAGGAAGGAAGGATTTATAAAGTATTTAAACAGGGCTATGCATTAGCCAAGAAAAGAGGGAACCAATCTGAATCCATTGTTCTAGTTCTCATTAATGATTTCCCTAACGGTCTGATTCATGTTGACCAGCCTATGACTAGGGACTGGAGTTTGACACGGTCCTGGTCAGGTCACAGGGCCAGTAAAAACTACTGACACTGAAACAATGACTTATGCATATGGGAGCGAAATGATTGTGCTTGTTCTTTTCTGACCTGAGTGGAAAATTGATTTCCCTAAAGGTCTAATTCACCAGAACTAATCAGCTTTTGTTCTCGTTTTGACAGCTTGCCAGACAGTATGACCTCCTTATTATCGAGGATGACCCCTATTACTTCCTACAGTTTGAAAAGGTAAAAATGGTGTAATTGTTTCATGTATTTTGACTTTGTGTGTTTTATTGGGACACAGCACTGGCATCACCCCTACTGTATATCATAAACAGGCTGCTCACGTGTTTCTGTCTGCCTGCCTGCCTGCCTGCCTGCCTGCCTGCCTGCCTGCCTGCCTGCCTGCCTGCCTGCCTGCCTGTCTGTCTGCCTGTCTGTCTGTCTGTCTGTCGCCCTGAGCCCCCACGTTTCTCTCCATGGACGTTGACGGGCGGATCATCAGGACAGACTCCTTCTCAAAGATCCTGTCGTTATGGTGAGGCACACTGTCAGATCTCCAAAGCAACCATGTGGGGTTAGAAGTCAGGGAGGAAGTAGGAAGTAAACTGTTTTCATTGAACCTTTATTAATGCAGGTTAATCTCATTGAGATAATAATCTATTTGGCAAGAGAGGCCTGTTCAGTAGTCTGGGGTGGCCTAGCGGTCTATGCTGCTGCCTCTGGAGCAGAGGTCAGTTGTACCACTGCCAGAATGGATTCGAATCAGCACTCTCTCTCCTACCTTTCACCTCTATCTCCCTCTATCCAATAAACATACAAAGACTTATATCACTTTAAACTCTTATAAGACTTTAATATCGTTAAAAAAAGATAACTGTTTAGTTTCAGTTATTACACTATTACTAGTGATATCAGTGTAACTATTTTGTAGTAGTCTCTCTCCCTCTGAGGTCAGAGTGTTCAATGAGACACGTTGGCTATGTGGTTGTCTATTTACACGTCTGAACTTGTTTACAGAGGGATTAAGTCAGATTGTGTGTAAACAGCTGGTTAGTGGCACCTTGATATTCCAGTTTATGTTTGACAATTTAATTGCACACACACAGACACACACAGGATGCAAAAGCAGAGAGTGTTCCCTTCAGTATTAGTCAATATGGACCACAGGGACTGTGTGTGTGTGTGTGTGTGTGTGTGTGTGTGTGTGTGTGTGTGTGTGTGTGTGTGTGTGTGTGTGTGTGTGTGTGTGTGTGTGTGTGTGTGTGTGTGTGTGTGTGTGTGTGTGTGTGTGTGTGTGTGTGTGTGTGTGTGTGTGTGTGTGTGTGTGTGTGTGTGTGTGTGTGTGTGTGTGTGTGTGTGTGTGTGTGTGTGTGTGTGTGTGTGTGTGTGTGTGTGTGTGTGTGTGTGTGTGTGTGTGTGTGTGTGTGTGTGTGTGTGTGTGTGTGTGTAGGCTGAGAATAGGCTCTGTGGGCCCAAGCTGCTGGTGGACAGAGTGGTACTACACATCCAGGCTTCTACGATGCACACCAGCACCTTCACACAGGTGAATGAACCTCTACTTCCAACTCCAACACCCCCTTTAAAATACATGTCGTAATAAATTACCCCACCTTCCCCTTTAAAAGTAGGCCTAGTAGTAAACTACCCCACCATCCCCTTTAAAATAAATGTAGAAATAAACAAGTAACTACTATTATGTACATGTAGCATGCATGTCTTAGTAAACTTTCATTACCACCCCCCTTTAAAATGCATGGTAGGTAATAATGAAAACTTCAGCCATCTTTCATTTCATGTGATTGTATTTTCTACTTTGTGTCTCGTCTCTAGTCACTTTTTAAATACCATAAGAGGCTTCTTTCCTGTGACTGTAATAAGAGCAAAACTGGAAAGCTCCTGGGTGATATTCATCAGTGCACACCGTCGGAACATGTTTCGCAACAGAAAACGAGAACACGCGTTTCTTATTGGACAAATTTAGGTAGTCCCTACCCATTTTGGTCTGTTTGCTTCCCTTTGGTTCCTAGTGAATAGCACCATGATTAAAAAACCTTTTAAAGTGCTTTTCCCAGAAGAGACCGTTTGGCTGGGTTTTAATGAGACAAATGCAATCATCGAGAGAGAGATTTACAAGTGTTCCATTTAATTGTGTGAATGTACTGTAACATTCTCAGTATAGATTAGTGACATAATTGTCTGTAATTACCTCCCAAATGGCACCCTACTCCCTATATAGTGTACTAATTTTGACAAGGGTGGTCAAAAGTAGTGCACTGTGATGGATATAGGGCGCCAATAGGCAGACACTCCCACGTTTCCCTGTAGATGAGAGTAGACAGAAAGTGTTGGTAGTTTAATCAGTGTCATCACCGAGGTTAACACAATGCTAATTCACCTTTCATGAACTGGCTGGAAGAGCCAGTCCCACTCAGTCACTGCCTGCTCTTTGTAGACCAACTGCATGTCATCGTGACACCTGTGGGTTATTCACTCACACGCAGGAGGAAGTTAGGGAATAGATAAATGAGGATGTGTGATTAAAGAACAAGCACACTGTCTAGCGCCCTAGAATAGATGGAATTACATCGGTCGGTCTGATCGTCACTTCAGTTTCTCCTCAGTACATGTACATTATACAGAAGTATGGAATGTTATAGACAATATGGAATATAGAAAGAGTTCATTCCATTTGTTTACAATGTGAGAGAAGAAAATAAATAAAAAATACGGTCATGACATAGCTATACTGTATATTCCTTTTCCATGGTCAAGTTCTCAAAGGTTGGTAGTACCTTACATTATTGCTCAGTGGGGGCTGGTGAGAAGTCTCGCATGACTACCAAAACATTAAAATGTAGCTGGCCAGCGTGCGCACGAGATTTGGTTATTAGTGTCGAGATTGTGGTGACTTCTACCTTTGACTACTACACCCTGGCCTGGTTCTCAGTCTTCTATTTCGATTTCTCCCTTTCTCTCTCTCCCTTTCGCTCTATCTCTCTCTTCATCTCCCCCTCTCCAGCTCATTGTGTCCCAACTGCTGCATGGCTGGGGTCAGGATGGTGTCCTCAACAACATAGATGGGTAGGTCAAAGGCCGTACCAATGTCACCTGAATAAATAACACACCTACAGATGTAGGGTCTTAATTTGATCACCCTGTTGTTGCAGGAAATTCACACAAGCATTGATATTTAACCCTTTCTCCTATGCTGAGTCTCCTCCTACACATCTGAACAGCCAATACATCTCTGTTGCTAGACAGAACCTTAGTGATATCTGTTCTCCCTCACTTCATCTGACCTGACCTCTAACCCAAAGTTCTCACTCCTCCCCAACTCACGGCTGTCATGGTGACTAGTTCCAGGCTGTGTCTCTTCTCCTCCCAGAGGATCCCTCCTATAGGATCCCTGATGGCTAACAACAACATATCCCGACATAATGTAAACGTTATACATTACCCTCTCTCCCTCAGTGACATGAATAAGTATGTTTCATATTCTCAGAACACAATGTTTAGCGATGTTGGATCTGTATTGCTAGGCAGGAAACTAAGTGATATGGGCCATAAACTTTTCTTTCTCCCTTAACGTGACCTGACCTGACCTGACCTGGACCCCCTTCATCATTAATCCATGGCTCTCTCCCCTTATCAATGCCTGCCACGTGATCGCTTTTCCTATTCTCAGGACCTTCCCCCTACAGATAACCCTTCACCTCTGGCGTAGCCCCTCGGCTATGGCAGCCCTCAGGTCTCTATTACAACTAATGATTAATAATTATTAAAGTTCAGAAATCCAAACCCATCAAAGCCTAACATTATGATAAAGCCATCACATAACAAATCAAATCAAATCAAATCAAATTGATTTATATAGCCCTTCGTACATCAGCTGATATCTCAAAGTGCTGTACAGAAACCCAGCCTAAAACCCCAAACAGCAAGCAATGCAGGTGTAGAAGCACAGTGATAACACAGTACTAGGAGCTTGTTAAAAGGTTATAACTAAAAAAGTCTATAGAGAAATTAGCATTTTGCTAAAGGCATAATCCAAGAAACAATCCCTGCACCCAGACCCAACCATTCTGTTTCTCTTTCCTGTGTGTGTGTGTGTGTATGTGTGTAGATGTGACAGAGTGGCGCGCTCCAGCTGCAGGCATGTTCCTGTGGATCAACCTGAAGGGCATTGCAGACACCCAGCAGCTAATCATTTAGAAAGCTCTGGAGGAGAAGGTGCACACACAAACAAACACACACACACACACCTTACCTCGGACTCACCACAGCTGACACATACACTGACTAAACTAATACAGCCTGTTTGACTGAATGAGATTATGCTTGGGGTTCTAAAATAGTCCACTTATACTGAAGTCATGCATCTTTGAGAGGTTCCTGTCATTTAAATGATATATATTTTGGATATTAAGGACAGGTTGGCTACAGATAACCCTACTGTGTGTCTTGTGTTATTTGGTTGTCTAGGTTTCTAGTTTAACTCATGCATCCTGATCAGCAGCAGGAGGTTTGCAGGGCGGGGCTAGTGTTGTCAGGAATAGGATGGCAAACGGATTTAAAAACCCACCGTTTCTCCTCCCACACGAGAACACTCCAAATCCACTCTGATTGGTCTGCTTCTATGTGAAAATAGCAGGGAACACTTTCAGATTTTATTTTATAATCTAACATGGGGGATTTTCCCTCACAGCACGAAACAATTTAAGCTTTTTGCAGTAGATTATTAGGCTTATTATGTGCAGAGTGGGACTGGGAGAGGAAGAAACAAAGATCAACTCTAATGTCAGCACACAGAATCTATAAGCAGCAGTTTTAAGACACACAATTCTGAGCTTCAAGATAAGAGAGTGTGTGTGTGTGTGTGTGTGTGTGTGTGTGTGTGTGTGTGTGTGTGTGTGTGTGTGTGTGTGTGTGTGTGTGTGTGTGTGTGTGTGTGTGTGTGTGTGTGTGTGTGTGTGTGTGAGAGAGAGAGAGAGCAAATGGAGTCACCGGGCTATGATATAAGTTAATCACCACACCACCACCACAGTTTTGGCTCTGTCATGAGATTTGGTATGTAGGTCCTGGTGTGTTGAATATTGTCTTTTGTCCTAGGTGCTGCTCGTCCCTAGAGGTATATTCATGATCAACAGCTCAGACCCTTGTCCTTATGTCAGAGCGGCCTTCTCCCTCTCCACACCGCAACAGATCGATGAGGTGAAGAAACACACACACAGACACACACACACTTGAATTCAATAAATGAGTAATAAATATATCTTCTCTCTCTTTTTACACTGGCTTTCAAGAGGCTCTGCACTCATCAAGGAAGCTTTGTCAGGAGTACTTCAGATAACAAAAATATTAACTATTTTCATTGACAGAGATATATATATTTCAAATACTGTACACTAATTCACACTTGAATCACAGACGCTAACTTACCTCGGACAAGATATGCATTTTGCCTTGGAGATGACTGTAAATGTAATCACCATGTGGCAGTCATCGGCCTAGTTTAGTAGCTAGCACTGTGTAACTCTGTTAACATCTTTGCAACTAAATCACCATTATTTGAGCCAAGCATTTCTGAACAAAAAAATATTAATTGTTTTTAAATGTTTTTCTAACTTGAGAGGCACCTAGGCAGCTGGCCATGTGTTTGTGTTTCATCTGAAGCAACCCCTATGTCTCACTCCTGCTTAGAATTTCATTTGCAGTTCATTGAAACTCTGCTGTTGTGTATATTTATTGGTAAATAACACTCTTTCCACAATATCAACACTTGCTAATGCGAGATAGCTAGGGTTATGGATTAATGAATGGAGTCTTTTAATAACGTGTCCATTTCAGAGATTGATTCATGCTTTTAAAGCACCGACAAGGTCGGTCAATAATCCACTCCGGAAGGCAGATATGACCTACTTGGGTTGAGCCAAACAGTTTGTTATTTTTACCTGAACTTTATAGACTCTCTTTTGACTACAACAGTTTGTGTGTGAGTGTGTGGAGAGAGAATGTGTGAAGAGAGTGTGCCTGCAATGTATACAGTAAGCTACTGATAGCATTGATTTAATTTGTTTGTATCCTAGTTATTTTGCCTATTCAAATTAGTCGTGTTCTGAATACAACTCATCTCATTGGTCATTTATATATACAAAGGGAAGTCCGAGGATTAAATAGAACCACATTTGGCCTCTTCGTCAGTCTTCAGTACTGTAGTTACATCCATCAGATTGAACAATGCAGTGGTTGATGATGGCAAACTGCCTGGACCTCAGAGAGAGTGAGACACTGGCCTCTGTTTACTGTCTGGAGAACTGTATGTTAATGTACTAGACTTCATAGAAAGACAAAGGGCAGACACGAAGCAGTAAGCCCTAAATGTAGCCTACAGTTTAGTTCATAAATGCACTTCATTCATTCATGAAAAAACGGCATGTTTTAGTTGCTGTGTTTTAGTTCTTGGAAGAAGCTTGGGCTCCCGAGTGGCGCAACAGTCTAAGGTACTGCATCTCAGTGCTAGAGGTATCACTACAGACCCTGGTTTGATTCCAGGCTGTAGGCGGTGCACAATTGGCACAGTGTCCGGGTTTGGCCAGGGAATTTGTTATTAACAAGCTTGCCTAGTTAAATAAAAATAAAAAGAAGTGATGATGTTCTTTTCAATTATTGCGGAAAAAAATAGAAAATAAAATAAATATCTTACTTTTCTAGCTACATTTAATTCCACTAATGACACATTCATGATTGCCATGGGCACCCCTTCAGGTCGGATCAAATAAAGTTGGTGCGTTGCCAATGACCATCCTAGTTTTCTTGCTGCTTGCTTGTAATTTGACTCCGGTAGGGAAGCTGAACGCTGCAGCGAACGAATGTTGTGTCAAGCCGCCAGCTGAGCAAAAGACAAGAGATTTGAGGATGTCGAATAAATAGCGGAACGCAGCGGTGTCCGAAAGACAGACGGCGTTCTCCTTCTTGACCGCATAACGATAAAACATCTTTAGTAACTAGCTCCGCAAACATAACAGTGGACGACTATTGTGTAAGTATGCAATCAGATGTTGGAAAACGTTATTAATCGAGATAGCGTTATCGCTAGCTATGATGATGGTTAGCTACTAACGTTAGCAGTCATCATTCCCTGTACCTAGTAACGTTACTAGCTACAGTAACGGTTGATTATTTTTCTGTTAGTTAGCTAACGTTGCTATATTAAACCTTACATTTAACTAGCGAACTATACTATGTGAGCTACTTGGCCGTTTAGCTGTATCAAAGAAGCTAGCTAGTTAGCCAACCCGTTGTGTCCTTTCCAGGCTGGCTAGCGACGTTAACGTTAGATTGCTAGCAAGCCTCCACTATTTTGCATCCAGACCAATATTAGCTTACTATTGCAAATAGCCCAGAATAGCTAGCTAGGTTAGCTACTTTTTTGCATTCAAATTGTCGGTCAAATAAATAATATTTATACTAACTAACTAACAGCATTTATTGTTATCAAGCAACTTATTTTAGACAGTACGTTAGGCCTAACGTTAGCTAATAAAAATAGACCGAAAATAAATATTATGTAGGCGTCAATATTATAATTCTATCATGTCTGTAACATTGCAGCTCTATGTTGTAACAATGCATTAACAGATACTGTTGCTGTAACGACAATATTACATTAATTGTTGGCTTTACAGTAAAAAAAAAACTGTTATTGTATTTGGTAGTGTTTCTTTGTTGTTGTCGGAGTCAAAGACTATTGGTTCGGGGAGTAATTTACCAACCGAAGGTCCCTGGCCTTATCTTTTGGTTCAGCAGAGAAATCATTACTATCTAAACAAACCAACTGTTCAGAATGTTCATGAGTGCTTTTCTTTAATTGTTTTCCTCTTCCAGTGGAATGCTTCAAGATTTGGAGCAGAATACCAAATTGCCTTTCATTACCGCAATCAGGAGATAGCCAGTATGTGTTGAACATGAAGACGCGAGTGGCATGACAAACTATCCTCGGGGGAAAGCCACGGTCAGGAAGAAGGGGAAAAAATGAGTCGGTCAAGTGGCTACGGTTTTAGCCTCTTGCTACTGTCAACTATCAGCCTCTACACCGCCGGGGTTCTATCGGCGGTTTCAGATAGAAACAGCACAGAAAACGGCACGGTGGCAGATGGTGGATTTGTCCCCCTGGTGTTCTCGAAAGTAAGCCAGATCATCGCCCGCGAAGGTAACTGCGCGCTGATTGATTGCAACGTCACTGGAGAGCCTGTACCGAATATACAGTGGTTCAACTCGCATGGAGACCTGCTGGACACGGATACAAGTAAGTCAAGCTAATTGAATGTACAGTTATCAATAATGTCCTTGATGTGGCTTTAGCCACAGAATCAGCAGCTCTCAACACCAATTTGAACTGCCAGTGTCCGGCTTAAGGCATTACCATTCAAGTTCTATTTCAATAATAAGGCATTATGAAATAAATCGTGTGACTATGCAGACCATCTGACGCAGAGGATGACAGGCATTATCACAAACTGTCATGAAAAAAGCTAGAATTATGATTTATAGTTAAAATAGCCTCAATCTCTGTAAACTACTGACTAAATCCCTCTGTATTTAAGTTTTTGTATGGCCAAAGGGCAGCATTTGTAGACTACAGTCAAAAATATTTGTGTGCTGTGTACAACGGAGGGAGGAAGAACAGAGAGGGGTGGGGGGGATTTCATAGGAAGGTCACATTGAGTAGTTGCATTATGACAGACTATGATGAGATATATATATATATATATATATAAGGGGGATTATTTGCTGCGATTATGCAATGCCAACCCAGCAGATAAACATAATCATACACCAAAGCCATGATGATAACAAACCAAACAAGCTGGCCTGTCCCCTCTTTTTTTCCAAAACCTCAAGAGTTAAAAAGTTACAGCCACTACTTAACTTCAGATACTAGATAAAGTACATAATATTGCTGGCATTGATAGGATAATATTGTCATTGTTTTCTCTTTCAGTTGTAATCTATCTACTGGTTCCTATATGGAGGCAGATTGGTGGTCACTGCCACTACCTAACTGTTTGTAGATACATAATACAGCATTGAGCTGAATGTAGGTCATAAAACAGGGAGGTTGTTAGTAAATATGAATGGCATCGGATAGTATACTAACAGGTAGGATACTAATAGGAGATTGAAAGGTAGGGGACTGGTAGGATACTAACAGGTAGGATATTAATAGGAGAATAAAAGGTAGGAAACTAATAGGATACTAACAGGTAGGAGGATCCTATTAGCATACTAACAGGTAGAATACTAGCGGATAGAATTATCAGGTAGGATACTATCAGACAGGAGACTAACAGGATTTTACCAGGCAGGAGACTAACAGGATTCTAACAGGCAGGAGACTAACAGGATTCTAACAGGCAGGAGACTAACAGGATTCTAACAGGCGGAAGGAGGTAATAGGATACTAACAGGTGGGAGGGGGTAATAGGATCATCCTAACAGGTGGGAGGGGGTAATAAGATCATCCTAACAGGTGGGAGGGGGTAATAGGATCATCCTAACAGGTGGGAGGGGGTAATAGGAGGATACTAACAGGTGGGAGGGGTTAATAGGATCATCCTAACAGGTGGGAGGGGGTAATAGGATCATCCTAACAGGTGGGAGGGGGTAATAGGATCATCCTAACAGGTGGGAGGGAGTAATAGGATCATCCTAACAGGTGGGAGGGGGTAATAGGATCATCCTAACAGGTGGGAGGGGGTAATAGGAGGATACTAACAGGTGGGAGGGGGTAATAGGATCATCCTAACAGGTGGGAGGGGGTAATAGGATCATCCTAACAGGTGGGAGGGAGTAATAGGATCATCCTAACAGGTGGGAGGGGGTAATAGGATCATCCTAACAGGTGGGAGGGGTTAATAGGAGGATACTAACAGGTGGGAGGGGGTAATAGGAGGATACTAACGGGTGGGAGGGGTTAATAGGAGGATACTAACAGGTGGGAGGGGGTAATAGGAGGATACTAACAGGTGGGAGGGGTTAGAGGATACTAACAGGTGGGAGGGGGTAATAGGAGGATACTAACAGGTGGGAGGGGTTAATAGGAGGATACTAACAGGTGGGAGGGGGTAATAGGAGGATACTAACGGGTGGGAGGGGTTAATAGAGGATACTAACAGGTGGGGGGGGGGGGTAATAGGAGGATACTAACGGGTGGGAGGGGTTAAGAGGATACTAACAGGTGGGGGGGTAATAAGAGGATACTAACAGGTGGGGGGGTAATAGGAGGATACTAACGGGTGGGAGGGGTTAATAGAGGATACTAACAGGTGGGAGGGGTTCATAGAGGACACTAACAGGTGGGAGGGGTTAATAGAGGACACTAACAGGTGGGAGGGGGTAATAGGAGGATACTAACAGGTGGGAGGGGTTAATAGAGGATACTAACAGGTGGGAGGGGGTAAAAGGAGGATACTAACGGTGGGAGGGGTTAATAGAGGATACTAACAGGTGGGGGGGGGGTAATAGGAGGATACTAACGGGTGGGGGGGGGTTCATAGAGGATACTAACAGGTGGGAGGGGTTAATAGAGGATACTAACGGGTGGGAGGGGGTAATAGGAGGATACTAACGGGTGGGAGGGGTTAATAGAGGATACTAACAGGTGGGGGGGGGGGGGGTAATAGGAGGATACTAACGGGTGGGAGGGGTTAATAGAGGATACTAACAGGTGGGAGGGGTTCATAGAGGATACTAACAGGTGGGAGGGGTTCATAGAGGATACTAACAGGTGGGAGGGGTTAATAGAGGATACTAACAGGTGGGAGGGGGTAATAGGAGGATACTAACGGGTGGGAGGGGTTAATAGAGGATACTAACAGGTGGGGGGGGGGGGGGGGGGGGGGGGGGGGGGTAATAGGAGGATACTAACGGGTGGGAGGGGTTAATAGAGGATACTAACAGGTGGGAGGGGTTCATAGAGGATACTAACAGGTGGGAGGGGTTAATAGAGGATACTAACAGGTGGGAGGGGTTCATAGAGGATACTAACAGGTGGGAGGGGTTAATAGAGGATACTAACAGGTGGGAGGGGGTAATAGGAGGATACTAACGGGTGGGAGGGGTTAGAGGATACTAACAGGTGGGAGGGGGTAATAGGAAGATACTAACAGGTGGGAGGGGGTAATAGGAGGATACTAACAGGTGGGAGGGGTTAATAGGATCATCCTAACAGGTGGGAGGGGGTAATAGGAGGATACTAACAGGTGGGAGGGGTTAATAGGATCATCCTAACAGGTGGGAGGGGGTAATAGGATCATCCTAACAGGTGGGAGGGGGTAATAGGATCATCCTAACAGGTGGGAGGGGGTAATAGGAGGATACTAACAGGTGGGAGGGGTTAATAGGATCATCCTAACAGGTGGGAGGGGGTAATAGGAGGATACTAACAGGTGGGAGGGGTTAATAGAGGATACTAACAGGTGGGAGGGGGTAATAGAGGATACTAACAGGTGGGGGGGGGGGGGGGGTAATAGGAGGATACTAACGGGTGGGAGGGGTTAAGAGGATACTAACAGGTGGGGGGGTAATAAGAGGATACTAACAGGTGGGGGGGTAATAGGAGGATACTAACGGGTGGGAGGGGTTAATAGAGGATACTAACAGGTGGGAGGGGTTCATAGAGGACACTAACAGGTGGGAGGGGTTAATAGAGGACACTAACAGGTGGGAGGGGGTAATAGGAGGATACTAACAGGTGGGAGGGGTTAATAGAGGATACTAACAGGTGGGAGGGGGTAAAAGGAGGATACTAACGGTGGGAGGGGTTAATAGAGGATACTAACAGGTGGGGGGGGGGGGTAATAGGAGGATACTAACGGGTGGGGGGGGGTTCATAGAGGATACTAACAGGTGGGAGGGGTTAATAGAGGATACTAACGGGTGGGAGGGGGTAATAGGAGGATACTAACGGGTGGGAGGGGTTAATAGAGGATACTAACAGGTGGGGGGGGGGGGGTAATAGGAGGATACTAACGGGTGGGAGGGGTTAATAGAGGATACTAACAGGTGGGAGGGGTTAATAGAGGATACTAACAGGTGGGAGGGGTTCATAGAGGATACTAACAGGTGGGAGGGGTTCATAGAGGATACTAACAGGTGGGAGGGGTTAATAGAGGATACTAACAGGTGGGAGGGGGTAATAGGAGGATACTAACGGGTGGGAGGGGTTAATAGAGGATACTAACAGGTGGGGGGGGGGGGGGGGGGTAATAGGAGGATACTAACGGGTGGGAGGGGTTAATAGAGGATACTAACAGGTGGGAGGGGTTCATAGAGGATACTAACAGGTGGGAGGGGTTCATAGAGGATACTAACAGGTGGGAGGGGTTAATAGAGGATACTAACAGGTGGGAGGGGGTAATAGGAGGATACTAACGGGTGGGAGGGGTTAGAGGATACTAACAGGTGGGAGGGGGTAATAGGAAGATACTAACAGGTGGGAGGGGGTAATAGGAGGATACTAACAGGTGGGAGGGGTTAATAGGATCATCCTAACAGGTGGGAGGGGGTAATAGGAGGATACTAACAGGTGGGAGGGGTTAATAGGATCATCCTAACAGGTGGGAGGGGGTAATAGGATCATCCTAACAGGTGGGAGGGGGTAATAGGATCATCCTAACAGGTGGGAGGGGGTAATAGGAGGATACTAACAGGTGGGAGGGGTTAATAGGATCATCCTAACAGGTGGGAGGGGGTAATAGGAGGATACTAACAGGTGGGAGGGGTTAATAGAGGATACTAACAGGTGGGAGGGGGTAATAGAGGATACTAACAGGTGGGAGGGGGTAATGGAGGATACTAACGGGTGGGAGGGGGTAATAGGAGGATACTAACGGGTGGGAGGGGTTAATAGAGGATACTAACAGGTGGGAGGGGGTAATAGAGGATACTAACAGGTGGGAGGGGGTAATAGGATCATACTAACAGGAGCGGAAGATCCTAATAGCATACTATAACAGGAAGGATTTTTTTTATTTTTTTTTTATTTTTTTTATTTCACCTTTATTTAACCAGGTAGGCTAGTTGAGAACAAGTTCTCATTTGCAACTGCGACCTGGCCAAGATAAAGCATAGCAGTGTGAGCATACAACAAAGAGTTACACATGGAGTAAACAATTAACAAGTCAATAACACAGTAGAAAACAAAGGGGGGGTCTATATACAATGTGTGCAAAAGGCATGAGGAGGTAGGCAAATAATTACAATTTTGCAGATTAACACTGGAGTGATAAAAGATCAGATGGTCATGTACAGGTAGAGATATTGGTGTGCAGAAGAGCAGAAAAGTAAATAAATAAAAACAGTATGGGGATGAGGTAGGTGAAAAGGGTGGGCTATTTACCAATAGACTATGTACAGCTGCAGCGATCGGTTAGCTGCTCAGATAGCTGATGTTTGAAGTTGGTGAGGGAGATAAAAGTCTCCAACTTCAGCGATTTTTGCAATTCGTTCCAGTCACAGGCAGCAGAGTACTGGAACGAAAGGCGGCCAAATGAGGTGTTGGCTTTAGGGATGATCAGTGAGATACACCTGCTGGAGCGCGTGCTACGGATGGGTGTTGCCATCGTGACCAGTGAGCTGAGATAAGGCGGAGCTTTACCTAGCATAGACTTGTAGATGACCTGGAGCCAGTGGGTCTGGCGACGAATATGTAGCGAGGGCCAGCCGACTAGAGCATACAAGTCGCAGTGGTGGGTGGTATAAGGTGCTTTAGTGACAAAACGGATGGCACTGTGATAGACTGCATCCAGTTTGCTGAGTAGAGTGTTGGAAGCCATTTTGTAGATGACATCGCCGAAGTCGAGGATCAGTAGGATAGTCCGTTTTACTAGGGTAAGCTTGGCGGCTTGAGTGAAGGAGGCTTTGTTGCGGAATAGAAAGCCGACTCTTGATTTGATTTTCGATTGGAGATGTTTGATATGAGTCTGGAAGGAGAGTTTGCAGTCTAGCCAGACACCTAGGTACTTATAGACGTCCACATATTCTAGGTCGGAACCATCCAGGGTGGTGATGCTAGTCGGGCATGCGGGTGCAGGCAGCGACCGGTTGAAAAGCATGCATTTGGTTTTACTAGCGTTTAAGAGCAGTTGGAGGCCACGGAAGGAGTGTTGTATGGCATTGAAGCTTGTTTGGAGGTTAGATAGCACAGTGTCCAAAGACGGGCCGAAAGTATATAGAATGGTGTCGTCTGCGTAGAGGTGGATCAGGGAATCGCCCGCAGCAAGAGCAACATCATTGATATACACAGAGAAAAGAGTCGGCCCGAGAATTGAACCCTGTGGCACCCCCATAGAGACTGCCAGAGGACCGGACAGCATGCCCTCCGATTTGACACACTGAACTCTGTCTGCAAAGTAATTGGTGAACCAGGCAAGGCAGTCATCCGAAAAACCGAGGCTACTGAGTCTGCCGATAAGAATATGGTGATTGACAGAGTCGAAAGCCTTGGCAAGGTCGATGAAGACGGCTGCACAGTACTGTCTTTTATCGATGGCGGTTATGATGTCGTTGAGTACCTTGAGTGTGGCTGAGGTGCACCCATGACCGGCTCGGAAACCAGATTGCACAGCGGAGAAGGTACGGTGGGATTCGAGATGGTCAGTGACCTGTTTGTTGACTTGGCTTTCGAAGACCTTAGATAGGCAGGGCAGGATGGATATAGGTCTGTAACAGTTTGGGTCCAGGGTGTCTCCCCCTTTGAAGAGGGGGATGACTGCGGCAGCTTTCCAATCCTTGGGGATCTCAGACGAGATGAAAGAGAGGTTGAACAGGCTGGTAATAGGGGTTGCGACAATGGTGGCAGATAGTTTCAGAAATAGAGGGTCCAGATTGTCAAGCCCAGCTGATTTGTACGGGTCCAGGTTTTGCAGCTCTTTCAGAACATCTGCTATCTGGATTTGGGTAAAGGAGAACCTGGAGAGGCTTGGGCGAGGAGCTGCGGGGGGGGCGGAGCTGTTGGCCGAGGTTGAAGTAGCCAGGCGGAAGGCATGGCCAGCCGTTGAGAAATGCTTATTGAAGTTTTCGATAATCATGGATTTATCAGTGGTGACCGTGTTACCTAGCCTCAGTGCAGTGGGCAGCTGGGAGGAGGTGCTCTTGTTCTCCATGGACTTCACAGTGTCCCAGAACTTTTTGGAGTTGGAGCTACAGGATGCAAACTTCTGCCTGAAGAAGCTGGCCTTAGCTTTCCTGACTGACTGCGTGTATTGGTTCCGGACTTCCCTGAACAGTTGCATATCACGGGGACTATTCGATGCTATTGCAGTCCGCCACAGGATGTTTTTGTGCTGGTCGAGGGCAGTCAGGTCTGGAGTGAACCAAGGGCTGTATCTGTTCTTAGTTCTGCATTTTTTTGAACGGAGCATGCTTATCTAAAATGGTGAGGAAGTTACTTTTAAAGAATGACCAGGCATCCTCAACTGACGGGATGAGGTCAATGACCTTCCAGGATACCCGGGCCAGGTCGATTAGAAAGGCCTGCTCACAGAAGTGTTTTAGGGAGCGTTTGACAGTGATGAGGGGTGGTCGTTTGACTGCGGCTCCGTAGCGGATACAGGCAGAGGCAGTGATCGCTGAGATCCTGGTTGAAGACAGCGGAGGTGTATTTGGAGGGCCAGTTGGTCAGGATGACGTCTATGAGGGTGCCCTTGTTTACAGAGTTAGGGTTGTACCTGGTGGGTTCCTTGATGATTTGTGTGAGATTGAGGGCATCTAGCTTAGATTGTAGGACTGGCGGGGTGTTAAGCATATCCCAGTTTAGGTCACCTAACAGAACAAACTCTGAAGCTAGATGGGGGGCGATCAATTCACAAATGGTGTCCAGGGCACAGCTGGGAGCTGAGGGGGGTCGGTAGCAGGCGGCAACCGTGAGAGACTTATTTCTGGAGAGAGTAATTTTCAAAATTAGTAGTTCGAACTGTTTGGGTATGGACCTGGAAAGTATGACATTACTTTGCAGGCTATCTCTGCAGTAAACTGCAACTCCTCCCCCTTTGGCAGTTCTATCTTGACGGAAGATGTTATAGTTGGGTATGGAAATCTCTGAATTTTTGGTGGCCTTCCTGAGCCAGGATTCAGACACAGCAAGGACATCAGGGTTAGCAGAGTGTACTAAAGCAGTGAGTAAAACAAACTTAGGGAGGAGGCTTCTGATGTTGACATGCATGAAACCAAGGCTTTTTCGAACACAGAAGTCAACAAATGAGGGTGCCTGGGGACATGCAGGGCCTGGGTTTACCTCCACATCACCCGCGGAACAGAGAAGTAGTATGAGGGTGCGGCTAAAGGCTATCAAAACTGGTCGCCTAGAGCGTTGGGGACAGAGAATAAGAGGAGCAGGTTTCTGGGCATGGTAGAATATATTCAGGGCATAATGCGCAGACAGGGGTATGGTGGGGTGCGGGTACAGCGGAGGTAAGCCCAGGCACTGGGTGATGATGAGAGAGGTTGTATCTCTGGACATGCTGGTAGTAATGGGTGAGGTCACCGCATGTGTGGGAGGTGGGACAAAGGAGTTATCAGGGGTATGAAGAGTGGAACTAGGGGCTCCATTGTGAACTAAAACAATGATAACTAACCTGAACAACAGTATACAAGGCATATTGACATTTGAGAGAGACATACAGCGAGGCATACAGTAATCACAGGTGTTGAATTGGGAAAGCTAGCTAAAACAGTAGGTGAGACAACAGCTAATCAGCTAGCACAACAACAGCAGGTAAAATGGCGTAGACTAGGCAACGGGGCCAACAGATAAAACAAACAAGCAGAATGGAGTACCGTGATTTATGGACAGTCCAGCGTGCATCAGCTATGTAGCCAAGAGATCAGTGTCCAGGGGGCAGCGGTGGATGGGGAAGGGAAGCTGGACTGGCGAGTGTTATCCAGGTTAAAAAAACGAACAATGACTAAATAGCTTGTAGCTAGTTAGCTGGTTAGCTTCTGGAGGTTCTTGAGTGTGTTCTAAAAATAAATAAAAAATTATAGCGATTCCGTATCACATTGGGTGAGGCAGGTTTCCGGAAGGTATAAACAAATTAAAAGTCAAAAGAGATAGAAAGTAAATATGGGTCCGGTGGGCGTTTGGGACGCGGCGATTCAGGCGGTTAGCAGGCCTGTGCTATCAAGCTAACAGTTTGTAGGCCCGGGCTAGACAAGGTAGCAGTTAGCGGACCGGAGCTGGACAAGCTAGCAGTTAGCAGGCCGAATTAGCAAGCAGGGAGATAGCGAGGGCTAGAGAGTTAGCCTTTGGGGGACGTCGCGATGGGGTGAGTCTGTTTATTCCTCTTCATGCGGTGACATCGATAGACCGGTCGTGGGCCCGGGTATTGTAGCTCAGGAGTATGCTACGGTGGTAGCGCAGGCCGGGCTAGCTTCAAGCTAAGTGGGTGGAAACGCTAGCCAGGGGTAATCATCCGGGGTTGCGGTTTAGCTAGATAGCTAGTTGTGAAGATCCAGCGTATTTGGAAGCTTAGGTTTAGCAAAATGTTTAAAGGGATAGCTATGTAAAAAAACGAAAAATATGTTAAAAAAAACGAAATGTAAAAAACGACAAATAAACAAAATATAAACAAAATATACAGGGACACGACACGACAGGACGACTTACTGCTACGCCAGCATTCTACTAGCAGGTAGAATGCTAACATGTAATAGGATACTAATAGGTAGGAGATAATAGTCTATCTGTAGGATACTAACAGCCAAGATACTAACAGGTTGGCAGTAATAGGATACTAACAGGTTGGAGATAATAGGATACTAACAGGTAAGATATGAATAGGATACTAACAGGTAAGATATGAATAGGATACTAACAGGTAAGATATGAATAGGATACTAACAGGTAAGATATGAATAGGATACTAACAGGTAAGATATGAATAGGATACTAACAGGTAAGATATGAATAGGATACTAACAGGTAAGATATGAATAGGATACTAACAGGTAAGATATGAATAGGATACTAACAGGTAAGATATGAATAGGATACTAACAGGTAAGATATGAATAGGATACTAACAGGTAAGATATGAATAGGATACTAACAGGTAAGATATGAATAGGATACTAACAGGTAAGATATGAATAGGATACTAACAGGTAAGATATGAATAGGATACTAACAGGTAAGATATGAATAGGATACTAACAGGTAAGATATGAATAGGATACTAACAGGTAAGATATGAATAGGATACTAACAGGTAAGATATGAATAGGATACTAACAGGTAAGATATGAATAGGATACTAACAGGTAAGATATGAATAGGATACTAACAGGTAAGATATGAATAGGATACTAACAGGTAAGATATGAATAGGATACTAACAGGTAAGATATGAATAGGAGACTAACAGGTAAAATACTAATTGGAGACTAACATGTAGCATACTAACAGGTAGGATACAAACGGGTAGGATACTAATGGGATGCTATCAGGTAGGATACAAATGGGTAGGATACAAATAGCATACTAATGGGTAGGATACTAATGGGATGCTATCAGGTAGGATACAAATGGGTAGAATACTAATAGCATACTAACGGGTAGGATACTAATATAATTATTTATTTCATTCAGTCCTAATCTATCTGCTATATGTGGAGGCAGATTAGAAAGAGAAAAGAGGAGATTGGGGGGGGGGAGAAAAAGGAGTTGAGAATACTGTCTATGTAGAAAAGATGTAGAGAGAGTACTGTCTATGTAGAAAAGATGTAGAGAGTACTGTCTGGGTAGAAAAGATGTAGAGAGAGTACTGTCTATGTAGAAAAGATGTAGAGAGAGTACTGTCTATGTAGAAAAGATGTAGAGAGAGTACTGTCTATGTAGAAAAGATGTAGAGAGAGTACTGTCTATGTAGAAAAGATGTAGAGAGAGTACTGTCTATGTAGAAAAGATGTAGAGCGAGTACTGTCTATGTAGAAAAGATGTAGAGCGAGTACTGTCTATGTAGAAAAGATGTAGAGTACTGTCTGGGTAGAAAAGATGTAGAGAGAGTACTGTCTGGGTAGAAAAGATGTAGAGAGAGTACTGTCTATGTAGAAAAGATGTAGAGAGAGTACTGTCTATGTAGAAAAGATGTAGAGAGAGTACTGTCTATGTAGAAAAGATGTAGAGAGAGTACTGTCTATGTAGAAAAGATGTAGAGAGTACTGTCTGGGTAGAAAAGATGTAGAGAGAATACTGTCTGGGTAGAAAAGATGTAGAGAAATATTCTCTCTATGTAGAGAGAATATTGTCTATGTAGAGAGAATATTGTCTATGTAGAGAGAATACTGTCTATGTAGAGAGAATACTGTCTATGTAGAGAGAATACTGTCTATGTAGAGAGAATACTGTCTATGTAGAAAATATGTTCCAGATAAATAGTCGGCTACAATAATGAAGAATAATGAAGAATTTTAACCGTGTGAGTCACCTGCTATAAAACAGGAATGCTAAATGAGCATTGCGGGTTCCATTTTGAACAGACCTGTTGGAACTTGCTCTGGCACAACAATCATTATTGAACCACTAGGGCCTGTTACCTGTAGCATCCAAACAACATTAATACATTTGTCAATGTTTAGATTGATGTTTGTTGTGGTCATAGCTGGGGCTATTTTACTCATGGATGACGGTGAGCCAGTCAGTAGAAGACTTCATGCTCCACAAGGCTCTGTCACAGATCTGTTATGACATACACAACAGTTGTTTCTTCCCTGTTGCGCATTACTTTTCTTTTATAGCTGTCGACACCTGTTTTTTAGAGAGCTTTTGCTTTCCACACACTCACGTACTTTCGAAGGAAGCCTTGAAACACATCACACGGGGGCAGGGGTGTATACGCTTAGTCTCTCTAGTCTCATGGAAATAAATTGATGTCCAGGTTCCCTGGTACATTTCCTTTACGCATTCAGTTTTTTTAGAGACACGGCAGAGAGGCTGGAGGCTTGATGGATTTAAGTGTGTGGGAAGCGAAGGTGTGTGTGTACTAGTCTATTCATGCTCTGTCTTAAGCCTAACACTATTCGCCTCCAGAATTGGTTTCATGTTCTCTCGCATTCTGTGATAGACTCTCTCTTTCTGAGTCACCCACCCACTCAGGATGAGCTGTCAGATTCTGGAGAGAGAGAGAGACGTGAAGTCATCCATCCATCCACTGTCTCACCACATGCCTACGTACGTTGATGTTCTAACGCAATGTCAGATGATGCCACTTCATGCAGCGACAGGAGAATAGTGGTCAATGTAGACCATGGTGAAATATAGCCAGGATGACATTTATACTGAACAAAAAATATAAACACAACATTAAAATGCTGGTTCCATGTTTCATGAGCTGAAATAAAAAGAATCCCAGAAATGTTCCATAAGAACAAAAATTGTATTTCTCTCAAGTTTTGTGCACAAATTTGTTTATACCCCTGTTAGTGAGCATTTCTCCTTTCCCAAGATAATCCAACCACCTGACAGGTGTGGCATATCAAGAAACTGATAAAACAGCATGATCATTACACAGGTGCCCCTTGTGCTGGGGACAATAAAAGGCCACTCTAAATTGTGCAGTTTTGTCACACAACACAATGCCACAGATGTCACAAGTTTTGAGGGGACGTGCAATTGTCATGCTGATTGCAGGGATGTCCACCAGAGCTGTTGCCAGATAATTTAATGTTAATTTCTCTACCATAAGCCGCCTCCAACATTGTTTTAGAGAATTTGGCATTACGTCCAACTGGCCTCAGAACTGCAGACCAGGTGTAACCACGCCAGCCCAGGACCTCCACATCTGGCTTTTCACCTGCAGGATTGTCTGAGACCTGCAACCGGACAGCTGATGAAACTGAGGAGTATTCATTACTCCTGTATTCTGATTGTCTGGGCTGGCTCCCCAGTGGGGGGGCCTCTACCCAGTCATGTGAAATCCATAGATTAGGGCCTAATTTATTCATTTATTTAAATTGACTGATTTCCTTATATGAATTGTAACTCAGTAAAATTGTTGCATGTTGCGTTAATATTTTTGTTCAGGATATTTAGCCTTGATAGGTATAACAAAAGAGCTTCTTAATAAATTGGATATTATACCAAGATTAGTTGTATCAGCAGTAGTATTAGCCTACTAGTAGAGGAAGACGAACCCATTTCGACAGTCGACAGATGTTTGTAACACGCTTTAATGTGTGGCTGGCTACTTCCTTGGTTCAACATTTACATGATAGCTTGTTTGTTTGTGTTCCGCTCCAGGCGTTTGTCTCCCTGTTCACCAGCAAGCACCACATGGTATTTTCCCAGACAGAACGCAGCTTCCCTCAGCCCCACTCTTTATTTAAATATTGACCAGTCTACATCCCAAATGGCACCCTATTTTCTATTCACCTTGTCATCCCCAGGTCGAAGCTTCGGAAACAGGACCTTCTCCAGGTTTGCTCCTAAGCTCTGGAACTCCCTCCCTCTAGCCATCCGTGACTCGGCGTTCATCACTATCTTTGTCCCTCCTATAGCCCCACCTCTTTGAAAAGGCCTACCCTTTCCCTTCTTTGAGCCCAACCCTCTCTTTATTCATGTTTTGTTTAGTTTGTTTTGACTCCTGTTTTCTTTTTAATTTCTATACATTTTAAAGCGACATTGGGTCCTTGAAAAGCACTACAAAGGCCCATTTATTATTATTAAGTCACACTACTTTTAACCAGAGCCCTATAGGCCCTGATCAAAAGTAGTGCACTAAATAGGGAATAGGGTGCCATTTGGAATGGAGAATTTTAAATAAACAAGGAACAAAACGCACTGTGACACTGTATTTTGAAAGTTCTATATCTAGAAAACTTGATTGTTGACATGCAACATGTTTTTGGACTGTATCAACAGTGGACGAATGAAACAAAGATGGTTTCTCAGTAACTAATGAAAAGGGAAGACTGGTCCGCTTCGGGGGGGTTGAGGATTCCAATCCAAAGTATGTTTAAAAATAGCTGGTTGCTGGATTGCAGGCTCGAGGACAGTCCTGCAGTTGGCATAATATTATCACTCAATATCAATTATGCAACCTAATGAATCGCTATTTGTTGCAATAAATTAATTACAGGAGTCCTTTATAGGCCTAGATTATGGGGGATAATGAATGAATCGAGCTCTGTGCCAAAAACATGCATTTCATTAGTGGCCTAGCCTGATTCCAAAAGTAACGTGATGAGGGAGAGCTATAAAGTGGCTTCAGGACCCAAGAAGTACAGTGGAAGCATAAAAATAGAATGATTTTAGAATTTGGGGGTGGGGGGGGGGGGGTTGAATGGGAATTTCTATAAATTTTCTTTCTATGCAGTGCAAACCCAAAGGCCTTCTCAGAAAGCATGGCAGCTAGCTATAAAAAGCTGTTGCATGTGACTGTCTTGGAAAAACTAGTAGATACCTTCCCGTCTAGCATAGCCTGGGCCTGGCTGCTGTCTTTGCAACCAGGAAATGCATATTGCACTAACCTTGAATCATACGAGGTTGGTGGCACCTTAATTGGGAAGAACGGGCTCGTGTTAATGGAATGGCATCAAACACCTAGTTTCCACATGGTTTCGAGGTGCTTGATGCCATTCGCTCCGATACAGCCATTATTATGAGCCGTCCTCCCCTCTGCAGCCTCCTGTGACTTGATTGATCTATAGAAAGGATAGCCCATTCCTTGAAGGAAAATCGACCCTGTTTCTATGGTATGATATTTCTTTCTGTAGCAATGTATCATGAGCTGTTCTAGTTAAGTCTGTCCTTTACCATTGTTAATGTGAAAAACCTACAGTTGGTTTGGGTGAATTTTGGGCTTAATTGGTGGGGACCGATTTTGAAGCTACAGTCCTCTAAATGACTGTCTCGGTCTGTCTCTTTCTCCTCCGAAAGGTGACAAGTGGTTGCTGACGGACGATGGCATCCTCAACATCACAGAGATCACGTTCGCCGACCGTGGCAAGTACACGTGCATGGCGTCCAACGTGCACGGCAGCGCCAACTGCACGGTGACCATGCGCGTGGTCCTGCACAGCGGGGACCTGGGGGCCTACTACGTGGTCGTGTGCCTCGTCACCTTCACCATCATCATGATCCTCAACATCACGCGTCTCTGCATGATGAGCAGCCACCTGAAGAAGACTGAGAAGGCCATCAACGACTTCTTCCGCACTGAGGGCGCCGAGAAGGTTTGTGTCGCATTTGGCTATACTTGTGAGGACCGTACAAAGACATAGCTAGTAACTTTGTGGGTGGGTGAGTGAGTGTGTAACTGTTTTGAATGTACATAGGTGATGTTTGTAATAAAATAAGAATCGAAACATTTCCATCCATGATAATTAATGTCCAATAAAGTTCAATTCCAATCTATTCTCTTCTATTTAAAGCTCCAGAAGGCGTTTGAAATCGCCAAGCGTATCCCCATCATCACGTCAGCCAAGACCCTGGAGCTGGCCAAGGTGACCCAGTTCAAGACCATGGAGTTTGCCCGCTACATCGAGGAGCTGGCCCGCAGCATCCCGCTGCCCCCGCTCATCATGAACTGCCGCACCTTCATGGAGGAGATCCTGGAAGTGGTGGGGGTTGAGGAGATGAGGCACACGTTCCTCCGCCAGGCCCCAGAGGGGCACCACATGGGCGGGGCATTGGGATGCCGGGCGGCCCTGGTGCAGGGGGCCCTGGTCGGGGTGGGGCCCGGCGACGTCTTCACCATCCTCCGGGAGAGAGATAGGGAGCGAGAGAGGGAGCGTTCTGGATCCCCTGCAGCGGATTCTGACGACGCGTCGTTGCACGAGCAGCCTCAGCACATCGCCATCCAGGTGTCCATCCACCCCCCGCTGCCCATGGAGGCCCCAGCTCTGGCCGAGGCCACGCCTTCATCTCCTCCGCCATTGGCTCCCCTGCACCTAGAGGAGGAGCAAGAGGAGCAGGGTTCCGAGCCGGAGCAGGAGCCAGTGGAGGAGGCGGCATTGGGGGTGGAGCTGGAGGCGGAGCTAGATCCAGAGGTTACTACTAAGCTACAGCCTGGTCAGGTGATTTATGAAAGCTATGTGTAAACAACAGGAGGGAAAAAAAGAATGGGATGAACGATCCTGTCCTATGCATTTCCCTCCCCCACCCTCAAAAACATAGAATATGTCAAGAAAAGGTCATTTTATTTCACTTCTCAACAGAACTAGCTTAAAACTGGAACCTAGATACTACGTATGTAGGTCCATCTGGATTATATTCTAATAACCTAGTCTGGATTCCAATAAATCAACTTGATAAGACATTGAGTATAATCATCATCCTTCATGCTTATGGATCTTCATGTTGAATATATTGTGGCTGGAGAGGATAACCAACAAGCGATATGCGTAAGTATAAAGCATTGTAAAGGGCCATTTAATTAGTATTAGTAAGCAGACGAAAGAGCTGTTTTTCGTTTCAAGCATTTCCTCAATCGATTTCAGGAAGAAAAAAAACGATCGACTTGTTGCCGGTTATGCTTTTATCTCTTTGCAGTATTAATCCGTTTTATGATAAATTCATCAATTAGCTCTTCAAGCTGACATTGTGCAATCACTGTTACTAAACAGACCACCAAGGCTTCTTTTGTTTCAGCTTGAAAAGACTGCACATTATCCTACCACTGTTGCAACCAACCGGCCTGAGGTTTCAGTGTCATGTTATAGTACGTGAAATGCATGCTGGACTCTGAGAAAAAATATGGATTTGAAAGTGTGGTCTATAGTCAAATTTAGTCAGTTAAACTCTATACAAGTGATTTATATAGACTGATATAACTTCTGTAACGGCTGAATTATTGGATCACAAATAATATTTCAGGGGATGATTGAAGACCTAGATGTTTCAGGCCTTCTGGTCTGTGATGCACGTAATTAACAATTGCATAGCCACTATAGCCTTCTAGTGTGGTTCATTGAAACATTTTTGAGAAATTACATTTATTATTATTATGATGCCCCTGTGGTGTTTTGACTTCCTAGATGTTAGACGTTTTACAATTTTGCCGCCTTTATACGGTCTGTGTTTCCAATATTTCCATCTTATTTTCTCCCATTTCCTTTTTGTAATATGTGAATGTTCTTATCTCGTTTTAATTGGGTCTCAAACCCCAGCCTCCTTCCCCTCTGTACGTGTTTGAAATTAGAGGCTTCATTGACAGTCTGATGCATGTGAAATGAGTGCGACGTATTGGTCTTTTAACAGGACTAAGATACTTTATCTGCTTAATAGTCTGGGTGGGGGTTGATGTTGCTCTGCTTTAAACTATGCTCTTATTTTTGAAGTGAAAATAAAATCTGTGTGTTACCATGGTTTCCTCCAGTTTGGTTTGAATTGTGCAGTAACAAAACATTATGGGCCATCCTAGGCCTCTCCCTCCCTCGCTCTTTCTCTGAGGACCAAGGACACCTAATCGCCACCTGATTCATTCCCCCAATCAGCCTCGCCGGCTCCCACTACACCAAAACAAAAGGCACCCATTTTGTTCTTGTAACCATAGTTTTGGTGGTCATTATAGATGGGTCGCAAGCTAGCAAGAAAACATTTGTTTTAGCTCACTGCTCATCTTGGCAAGGAATGTTCAAGGGAAGCAAACTAACCTAAGCATGTGTAATGTGACGCATACCGAGGGCAGTGTGCACACACGCATAGAAATAGCCCAGTGGATGTTAAAAGGACAGGCACAAAGGCTTGTAGAGCAGATAAGAATTTGAATGGAAAACCAGTCCTAGGCCAGTGACTGACAGAGCTTGAACAATCCCTGTAATAGGAGACGTGTGTGTGTGTGTGAGAGCTGACCGTGTAAACTGACTGGCATTAGAAGCTGACTTTAGGCTTTGTCTTTGTACTGCTTCCAACTCTCACAGGAAAGGAGGCCTTCAGACTGGTTTGTGTTGGAAGTCTGGGTGGCATAGTCCTTCTTTCTGTTCTTTAACCAAGTGTTTATTTTCTCTCAAGCAAGTGGAATAGAGAAACAAACAATATATTCCATAAATATTACACCCACAAAAGTTCCTGAAGAATGAAGACATGTCATATGTGCAAATAGTTCAAGTACAGAAAGGAAAATAAACATATGGGTTGTATTTACAATGGTGTTTGTTCTTCAGTGGTTGCCCTTGTGGCAACCGGTCACAAATATTGTTGCTGTGATGTGGGTCTGTGTAATCTGAGGGAAATATGTGTCTCTATGGTCATATTTGGCAGGAGGTTAGGAAGTGCAGCTGTTTCCACATGTTGTGGGTAGTGTGCACATAGGCTGACCTGGCTCTCAAGACCGGCTATGGCAGCCTTTCTCAATAGCAAGGCTATGCTCACTGAGTCCTGTACATGCTTTCCTTAGGTTTGGGTCAGTCAGTGGTCAAGTATTCTGCCACTGTACTCTGTTTAGGGCCAAATAACATTCTAGTTTGCTCTTTTTTTGTAAATTCTTTCCAATGTGTCAAGTAATTTTATCTTTTTGTTTTCTCATGATTTGGTTGGGTCTAAATGTGTTACTGCCCTGGGGGCTCTGTGGGGTCTGTTTGTGAACAGAGCCCCAGGACCAGCTTGCTTAGGGGACTCTTCTCCAGGCTTTGTTATGGAAGGTATGGGAATCGCTTATTTTTTGGTGGTTGTAGAATTTAACGTCTCTTTTCTGGATTTTGATAATTTGCGGATATCGGCCTAATTCTGCTCTGCATGTATTATTTGGTGTTTTAAGTTGTACACGGATATGTTTGCAGAATTCTGCATGCAGTCTCAATTTGGTGTTTGACCCATTTGGTGAATTCTTGGTTGGTTAGTGGACCTCTGACCTCCATAATCATAAAGGACAATGGATTCTAAAACTGATTCAAGTGTTTTTAGCCAGATCCTAATTGGTATGTTGAATTTTATGTTCCTTTTGGTGGCATAGAAGGCCCTTCTTGCCTTGTCTCTCAGATCGTTCACAGCATTGTGGAAGTTACCTGTGGTGCTGATGTTTAGGCTGAGGTATAGTTTATGTGCTGTAGGACAACGGTGTCTAGATGGAATTTGTATGTGGTCCTGGGAACTGGACCTTTTTTAGAACACCATTATTATTTGCCTTACTGAGATTTACTGTCAGGGCCCAGGTCTGACAGAATTTGTGCAGAAGATCTAGGTGCTGCTATAGGGCCTCCTTGGGTTGGTGACAGAAACCATCCTCTCTCTCTACACCAGTGTTCCCGCTCTCTGTCTCTTCTACACCAGTGAAAAGATAGGTGGTGTTTAGTGTACTGCTGGGAACAGAGATTATCTGGATCTTTGTTCCTAGGTGTACTGTACCGTCAACTTAATCAGTCACTGGAAAAGCTTGACACATTTGAGTTGTATAGCAGAATACCGGCCTGACAGTAACTGAGGTGTTTTCAGCCTTTTACCTCAGTACATGCTTGTTAAATGTTTAAGATTTAAGGACCCAGTCACTTTTTTTGCAATTCACATTTAATTAAACAAAATGTTTAATCTTTACATATAGTTAAAATGTACAATCAATGTAATCATACATACAATTCTGCCTAATGACCAACTAAACAACTACCATAAAAGGAAAACATTGATCAGAAGACAACCACAGTGCTAGAAGATGACCACCACAGGGGACGATGCGCTCTTCATCAACCGACAGCATCCATTAGGGCAATGGAAAACGTTTGGCAATGTAAAATGGGTCCAGCTAGTCCCTCTCTTTTTTCTTTCGTTTGGTCCCTAATGAATATGACCTAGGACAGTCACTGCAATACTAAGGAACTAGAGCGAAAATCATTGGCAGCGGTAGTCATCACCTGCCCTTCCCCTTTAGAATGTGTCCCAAATGGCATCCTCTTCCCTATGAAGTGTACTTCTTTTGACCAGAGTCCTTTGGGCCCTGGTCAAAAGTAGTGCACTATATAGGGAAAAGGGTGGCATTATTGACACAACCTTATCCTTCACTCAGCAGGTAAGGTGCTACTCTATGCATCGTGTCATGGAAACGAAGTAAGAGAGAAAGGGGACTCCTTTGGCTGGTGCACACATTGAGGTCACTGCTTCCTGTGTGGTGGGCCACACGTTAAAGGGTGAAGCAGACATAAGATCCTATTTACAGTTTTTCATGAGTCTAGGTTTACACATGGCTGGTTCAAAATGATTGCCTTTGGTGTGCTGTACGTTTCAACAACTCAAATATACACGTTTATTTTAAGTTTAAAGGAGTTGGTGGCACAACTCAATGTGGTACGCCATGTTGTACCTTCAATTCATGCTTTTTAGAATTACATATGGGCTGTGTCCCAAACAACGCCCTATTCACTGAGGGTACACAACATTAAACACCTCTTTCTATGATCTACAATGACCAGGTGAAGGTTATGATCCCTTATTGATGACACCTGTTAAATCAGTATAGATGAAGGGGAGATGGCTTAAAAATCGTTCTTTAACCTTTGAGACATTCATTATTTATGTCATTCAGGAGGGTGAATGTTCAAGACAAAAGCTTTACATGCCTTTTGAATGGCAGATGGTAGTAGGTGCCAGGCGCAGCGGTTTGAGTTTCCCGTGTGTATCAAGGATGGTCCACCACCCAAAGGACATCAAGCCAATTTGACAACTGAAACATTGGAGTCAACATGGGCCAGCATCCCTGTGGAACACTTTCGACAACTTGTAGAGTCTATGTTCTGAGGGCAAAAGGGAGAGCAACTCAATATTAAGATGTTCCTAATGTGTTGTACACAGTCTATAACTTTAGACCAGAGCCCTATGGGCCATGTTCAAGAGTAGTGCTCTATATAGGGAATAGGGTGCCATTTGTAAGAGTAGTGCTCTATATAGGGAATAGGGTGCCATTTGTAAGATTAGTGCTCTATATAGGGAATAGGGTGCCATTTGTAAGAGTAGTGCTCTGTATAGGGAATAGGGTGCCATTTGTAAGAGTAGTGCTCTGTATAGGGAATAGGGTGCCATTTGTGACGCAACCATGGAATGCAGGAAGTCGATTTAAAATGGTTTATATTGGTTAAAACTGACATGCAAAGAAAAGTATGTTGAATTGTTCTTGTTGACAACTGGGCAGAGGAGCCTTGAAAGATACATTTCTCACACCATGAAACAGCTTAATTAAGCAAAGTAAAATCTTCAAGACACGGTTACTGTGCAGTATTACCATCGACATCATCATTTATGTTGTTCACTTGGAAAGAAAAAGTGCAGTTCTCCAGTCTGGACTTTGTCTCGTTACTTGATTATGTAGATATCAATACTAAAAGTAGTAGCAATAGTAAAAAAAACAAACGTATCTCCAGTTAGAGTAACTCAACCTTTTAATATTTTCTTCTACAAACTCTTCCCACCTTCACTGTCGGAGTGTTGCTAGGTCTCCATCCCAATGGGACATGCTCACACAGTTCTTTAGTTCAACAGGGAGTAACTGATGAGTATCAGACTCTTCTGTACAACACTGCATCTGTTTTCACATACTGAACTACAACACACATCCATACACTCAGACATGAACTAACTACTACAGTACATCCTGCTTGTATCCTTGACAACCCTCTAGCTCTCTCTCCCTCTCTCACATTAAAGCAAATCTCCCTTGGATCGAGGCCCAGTCTAATATCAAGGGTTGTCTTTAGGGGGTTACTATAACAACCTGAATGGAATGTTGAGGTGCTCGTGACACACACACAAGCACTCTTGATTGCTCTCACACACAGTTCCCAGGTAAACAATTATTTTGAGGATGGACGGGGTGTGAGGGAGGGACACAGTGGGGTCGGAGCCTGGCAGGGCATCTGACAGACAGCCAATCAGCGTGTCTGAAGGTCCCTCCTTGTGTCCTAGAGGATCATTCTGACGTCTCACCCTGGCAGCCAGGCATCAGGCTCACAGCAATGTCTGCTAGTATAAACCAATAGGAATAGGACATGGGTGGAGGAGCATGAAGGGTGTGTGTGCGTGCGTGTGTGTGTGTAGGTCAAATTGGTCAAGTGTGTGCTCTTGTCTGGCATCTGTGTTTGTATGAGTGAGTGTGAGCTCCTGTATGTGTGTGTGTTAAAAGGGTGTTCCTTGGGTATATATGTCCCAGTCCGTAGTAGCTGCGACTTTGTGGCCGGAACATCCTTCAAAAACAGCCATTTAATATCCCTTTAATCTGTCTGTCTCATCCTTCCTGTGGCCACTAGGGCTCTGTGGGAGGGTCCCTAGTCACTAATGCTCTCAGTCACTATGGTTAGGGACAGGGTTCCATGGGGGGGGGGGCTGTTTGTCATAGAAAGGAGCCTCGACCCTCCAGTAGGTGCACCACCTCCTCCTCATCATCGTGACGACCTGGGAAGGAGGTGACTAGTTGAACATTATGTTGTCGGGGTCTTGGTTGGTCAACTGGGCCATATGACGAAGGATATCTTTTTTTGTGATAATACCAAGGAGACGCCTGCAGGGGGAGAGAGATTGATAGAGGAGAAAGAAAATAGTTATTCACGGAGGAGCTGGCAGGGAGCACAGTCTGGTTGGTGTGGGAGAGAATTACACGTTTTTGTTGGCTCGTGCGATCAGTCAGTCAGTGGTGGTTTTGGCCGGGGATACAATATCATGGAATCAATCAACACAGAATGATAACGCACCAATAACCTAAATAATGGGCTCTGTTAACCAACTGACAAAAGTATGGAAATGTGTTTAATGTCAGAGGAAACTCATTATTTTGGGATCTGAAGCTTAATGATCAGATGTCATAAATAAAAATGACAAAATAGTGCTCCATTTTAGTTAAGAGAAGTAACGCACCATTACTACCACACTATCTGTATTTTAGCCCAAAGTGATACAGGGAACGTAGTAATACTTAGAAACCACTCAGCCGACTTTGAACGTCAATGCAGCCAGGCCAACAAAAACAAGCCACTGGTGCCGAGGAAGGACAGAAGGAGGAGAGGAGGGGGTGAGTAAACCAGGTGAGAATGGTGAGTGAGTGATTCTCGTTGGAAGCCTGAGGAGGAGATTTACTGAACACCTACAGGAAGAGCAGGTGAGATGAACACTATAGGAATTGCAAGGCAGAACACTTCTGCCTTACCGACCGACCAACCAACCCTTCACCTTGTCAGATACACATACTGGAATGCTCACTCAACATTTCTGGTTAATTCAAGAGCACTTGTATCTAAAATACAACGTGGGTCATCGCTACAGGTACTCCCAGGTCACAATTGGTTGAAATGTAAACGAGTTCTGCTAACACAGAAAGTGTCAATTACGACATTGTAAGAGTGTGCAGCTGCATAACAACTAGATGTCCGTCAACAGCACAAAATGTTCCTAAATTGACTTTTTGTTATGACTTGTGCTCTTGAATTCAGCTATGACAAAAGCTTGAGATTTAGTGAAACATCTGGAGACATTGGAGAGAGAGACGGACGGTGAGGGCTGAGCTGAGAGACAGACAGACAGACGGTGAGGGCAGAGTTGAGCTGAGAGAGACAGACGGTGAGGGCAGAGTTGAGCTGAGAGAGACAGACGGTGAGGGCAGAGCTGAGCTGAGAGAGACAGACGGTGAGGGCAGAGCTGAGCTGAGAGAGACAGACGGTGAGGGCAGAGCTGAGCTGAGAGAGACAGACGGTGAGGGCAGAGTTGAGCTGAGAGAGACAGACGGTGAGGGCAGAGTTGAGCTGAGAGAGACAGACGGTGAGGGCAGAGTTGAGCTGAGAGAGACAGACGGTGAGGGCAGAGTTGAGCTGAGAGAGAGAGAGAGAGCGGTGAGGAGAGGCTGTATGCCTGTCTGTCACAGCTCCAGTCCAGGGTAGAGCTAGAGTCAGTACTGTAGGAAGTGAAGGGAGGTGTTGAGGTGGGAGGCACCGGATGAGGCAGGGGGGTTGAGATCAGGTTGGATGGGGGTGAAGGAGGGGTGGGTGGGTATGGTTTAGGATCAGGGTGGGTGTTGGAAGGGGGAGGGGGATGGGTGTGGCTTGGCTAGTTACCGCTACTGGAGGTATTAGCTACCAACACACTACTACCACCATAGAGGGAGTTTCCTCTCTCACTACAGGAGGGTGGTTCTATTAGGTCTACGGCAGGGTGGGAGGGACACTAGATGCGAAATCTCCCCTCCCAGGAAAAAACATCAACCAACGAAGCGCTACGCGTTGTCGGGTCAGATGTCGTCGATCTGTTGGAGTGAAATGATTTTAGAGTGAAATTATGTAATAGTGTGTGTGTGAAGCTTTTCTAAGTATCGAGTGAGACACACGCTGTAAAAACACAGGCATGGCTACATGACTGTATGTAATCAGTATATTCATGCTTATATATCTATATTCTAGAATGATTTCTTATAGCGGATGAAACAGCCCACACTACTGATGAAGGGACTAATAGCTAGTAGGATGTTGTTGAAAGGAATGGCTGTGGAGCAATAGTAAATTATGGATATCCAACTAATCAAGGTTCAAATGACAGTTCCCATCAAAGTCCAACATTACAGGACCCATAATAAACACTCATATAAAGTAGATCTTAAAAAAATAAATAGTAATCTTACTAACTGTTGTCAATGACTAGTAGGGAATGAATAGGGAGATCACTGATAGTGTGGCACAGTAGGTAGGTATCCAGTGAGGAGAAAGTGGATGCACACATCCCAACCAAATCAAACCAAACAAACCCCACAGTAAGATGAGTGGGTTGCTATTGGAAACGGGAACTGTCAGTTACATGCGTCGCTCCTAGGAGGGCGGGCCTAAGAGGTGGAAATGGGAGAGGGGAAGGGGTCAGTGGAATGGGAGGAGACAGGGGGCGGGGCTAGTCACCAGGGGCTCCGTGTGTTCCTTGAGCTCCTCCAGATGCGCTAATATATTCTTCTTAGTGATGATGCCCAATACAATCCTGTACAAACACACACCTGTTACTCAGGAGACTGCCCGTCACACACACACACAAAGCATAGTACACAAAAAATAACTTATATAAACAACTTAATGACATCATAAAGTGGCAAATCATAACACAACCTACCTAATATATTCTAATAGTATTGCTAAAAATAAAATAAAAAGCTCAATTAACAATATATTTTACTTGTCCATAAATATACCACTTGTACTGATGGTAAGTGTGTATAAGTGCGTGTCAGTTGGATGCCAACTACTGTTATCGTTGCATATCATTCATCTTTGTCAGTTTCAACAACTTCCTTATTGATTTGTAATGGTATCTAATCTTGTGAATAGTAGACTCAAGTGTGGTAGGCAAATTACCAAGGATTCCATTAAATATGATGTTTTGGCTATTATATGTATTGATATAGTGAATGATGAATTCATTGAGAACCAAACAATAGAAAAGTATAAAAACAAAGGACTGCTGTCATCTGTAATCTCATTCACTCTCAGTGCTCTCCTCTCCTGATGGGGCGTTTAAACACTCATCTTTAAACATCTGTAATCTCATTCACTCTCAGTGCTCTCCTCTCCTGATGGGGCGTTTAAACACTCATCTTTAAACATCTGTAATCTCATTCACTCTCAGTGCTCTCCTCTCCTGATGGGGCGTTTAAACACTCATCTTTAAACATCTGTAATCTCATTCACTCTCAGTGCTCTCCTCTCCTGATGGGGCGTTTAAACACTCATCTTTAAACATCTGTAATCTCATTCACTCTCAGTGCTCTCCTCTCCTGATGGGGCGTTTAAACACTCATCTTTAAACATCTGTAATCTCATTCACTCTCAGTGCTCTCCTCTCCTGATGGGGCGTCTAAACACTCATCTTTAAACATCTGTAATCTCATTCACTCTCAGTGCTCTCCTCTCCTGATGGGGCGTTTAAACACTCATCTTTAAACATCTGTAATCTCATTCACTCTCAGTGCTCTCCTCTCCTGATGGGGCGTCTAAACACTCATCTTTAAACATCTGTAATCTCATTCACTCTCAGTGCTCTCCTCTCCTGATGGGGCGTCTAAACACTCATCTTTAAACATCTGTAATCTCATTCACTCTCAGTGCTCTCCTCTCCTGATGGGGCGTCTAAACACTCATCTTTAAACATCTGTAATCTCATTCACTCTCAGTGCTCTCCTCTCCTGATGGGGCGTTTAAACACTCATCTTTAAACATCTGTAATCTCATTCACTCTCAGTGCTCTCCTCTCCTGATGGGGCGTTTAAACACTCATCTTTAAACATCTGTAATCTCATTCACTCTCAGTGCTCTCCTCTCCTGATGGGGCGTTTAAACACTCATCTTTAAACATCTGTAATCTCATTCACTCTCAGTGCTCTCCTCTCCTGATGGGGCGTTTAAACACTCATCTTTAAACATCTGTAATCTCATTCACTCTCAGTGCTCTCCTCTCCTGATGGGGCGTTTAAACACTCATCTTTAAACATCTGTAATCTCATTCACTCTCAGTGCTCTCCTCTCCTGATGGGGCGTCTAAACACTCATCTTTAAACATCTGTAATCTCATTCACTCTCAGTGCTCTCCTCTCCTGATGGGGCGTTTAAACACTCATCTTTAAACATCTGTAATCTCATTCACTCTCAGTGCTCTCCTCTCCTGATGGGGCGTCTAAACACTCATCTTTAAACATCTGTAATCTCATTCACTCTCAGTGCTCTCCTCTCCTGATGGGGCGTCTAAACACTCATCTTTAAACATCTGTAATCTCATTCACTCTCAGTGCTCTCCTCTCCTGATGGGGCGTTTAAACACTCATCTTTAAACATCTGTAATCTCATTCACTCTCAGTGCTCTCCTCTCCTGATGGGGCGTTTAAACACTCATCTTTAAACATCTGTAATCTCATTCACTCTCAGTGCTCTCCTCTCCTGATGGGGCGTCTAAACACTCATCTTTAAACATCTGTAATCTCATTCACTCTCAGTGCTCTCCTCTCCTGATGGGGCGTTTAAACACTCATCTTTAAACATCTGTAATCTCATTCACTCTCAGTGCTCTCCTCTCCTGATGGGGCGTCTAAACACTCATCTTTAAACATCTGTAATCTCATTCACTCTCAGTGCTCTCCTCTCCTGATGGGGCGTTTAAACACTCATCTTTAAACATCTGTAATCTCATTCACTCTCAGTGCTCTCCTCTCCTGATGGGGCGTTTAAACACTCATCTTTAAACATCTGTAATCTCATTCACTCTCAGTGCTCTCCTCTCCTGATGGGGCGTCTAAACACTCATCTTTAAACATCTGTAATCTCATTCACTCTCAGTGCTCTCCTCTCCTGATGGGGCGTTTAAACACTCATCTTTAAACATCTGTAATCTCATTCACTCTCAGTGCTCTCCTCTCCTGATGGGGCGTTTAAACACTCATCTTTAAACATCTGTAATCTCATTCACTCTCAGTGCTCTCCTCTGAGTATTTTTTGGGGGTCACGGAAAATGTATGGAGGTAAAAAGTATACATATTCAAACACATTTTGACAGATGGAATTTCATGACTTCTCCGTGACTTTTAACCACATTTCCATGACCAACTGTTGGCAGTATCTCCATGTATGTAGAAAAAATGTATGCGCAATGTGGTATTGACACCGGGAGGTTGCTCTCTGAGCCCATGTACCATCTCCTGTCGTTGTGCAAGGCACAAAGTAGAATACCTGTTAGGCAACGGTATAAAACACACGTGGTCAACCCTTAGTCTGGAGAGCTACTGGGTGTGCAGGCTTTTGATCAAGCCCTGCTCAAACACATCAGAGCCAGTTTATCAAGGTCCGGTTGAGCAGCTCATTTCTAAAATGTGGTTTGTTAGAAGGGCACCGGAATAAAATCCTGCCCACCCATTAGCTCTCCTGGACCATGGTTGACCACCCTTGATGTAGAACATTGCAACCAAATATATTTCATGCCTTCTGAAATAATTCACTCATTTAACATATCAAATGGCTATGGTAGGTTACAAATCTTTTTATTTAGCTGAACCAAGCCCATGCATTTTCTTCAGGAAATGTACCTTTTCATTTAGTAATTTATCTTAGTGTTTACTTTGCAGGCTGACTGGCATGTATTGAGTTGCAATGTCCCATACATTGGATGCCCAAATCAACTGGAAGAATCTACAAAACCAGTTTTGAAGCCACATAATCCAAAAGAAAGGCTACATCTAAACCTTTTTTCCTAACATTACTGTTCGCGATTCGCAAATTATTATTTTGATTCACCTTCAATTCATTGCATTGAACCGAATCACAACTAATACATTAGCGAAGTGAATCGTTTGTTTTCCATATGTGCCGTTTAAATGAATCAACTTTGTATGGCCTTACTCACAAGCAGTAGCGGTGCGTGGTTAAATCACTGTTGATTTTTATTTGATTGATAAAATATTTAAAAACTGTGCCTAAATAAATGACATGAACAGAATTGATTAAATACATTTCCATCATTTTCCAAAACTTTAAGGCCTCGAAAACACCATTTTAAAATTCCATACATTTTCCAAAAGACGAACCCTGTCTTTTGGAATTGAGTGTAGTAAAAGTTATCCAAAATATAAAATAGTATAAAGTACAGATACCCCAAAAAACTACTTCAGCATCTTTACTTAGTTACAACGCACAGAGCAAGGGTTTATCCAATGATCCTTTAATTCCTATTTTAACCACCAGGTGTCTCTGAAGTGTCATATTCAACCAGTGAGCTCATCCACAGTAATTGACGATGACCACCAACTTCTAAACACATCATAAGTCTCTCAAATATTGGATAAAACTATTCAACTATTTGTTAAGCGGCATCAGAGTTGTTATATTGGTTAGCATAGCGCAGCTAGCATTTAGCTGAAAAGCCATGCAGTGTACCAGTTTATAACCCCAGGGTTTCCAGTCCCAGTGTCCATGCATCACTCTATCCCTTACAAAAAAAGATTGCAGTTTTGAAACTAGAGTAAAAGTGAAGTAACTGCAGTCGATTGTGGTATTTTGGACAGAGTAATTGTAGAATAACTGCAGTGTACTGCACTGTAACTGCAGTCACACTACAAATTTTCTGAAGTAAAAAAAAATTATTTTTTACATTATTTCAGACGCAGTATTTGCAGCACAAAACGCAATACTTCACCCAATCTTTTTCCGTAAGGATGTGAGGGGATGCTACTACATCCCAATATCCACACTAGCATACCACTTAGAATAGATGACATCCAATACACTGCTTCATTCTAAGTAGTAGTGTGTACATTGGAACAGAACTTGAGTGTGTGCTGGTGGAACTCAGTCTGTTGCCTGTTGAGGTATTTGTTAGTTCATGTTGAGGTTAGGAGGACTGAGGAAGACTCCATCCAGTGTTCCTTCCTTCTCTTCTTTCACCCCCACCCTACCAAAACACATTCCCCCATTTTGAGGCTGTGATTCCCTCCCCATTGTTCTCATCCAAGATCACTTTTAAAAATCACCTCTTCCCCTCTCTCCCCTCCCCCTGCCCGCTTCACATGCCACCCTACCCCTTTCCCCCTCTCCCCTCCCCCTGCCCTCTTCACATGCCACCCTACCCCCTTCCCCCTTCTCCCTGCCCTCTTCACATGCCACACTACCCCTTTCCCCCCTCCCCCCTCCCCTTGCCCTCTTCACATGCCATCCTACCTCTTTCCCCCTCCCCCCTCCCCTTGCCCTCTTCACATGCCACCCTACCCCTTTCCCCCCTCTCCCCTCTCCCTGCCCTCTTCACATGCCACCCTACCCCTTTCCCCCTTCTCCCTGCCCTCTTCACATGCCACACTACCCCTTTCCCCTCTCCCCTCCCCTTGCCCTCTTCACATGCCACCCTACCCCTTTCCCCTCTCCCCTCCCCTTGCCCTCTTCACATGCCACCCTACCCCTTTCCCCCTTCTCCCTGCCCTCTTCACATGCCACCCTACCCCTTTCCCCCCTCCCCTTGCCCTCTTCACATGCCACCCTACCCCTTTCCCCCAAGCCCCTTTCCTCTCACCCGTTGTGTGTCACCAGACACTGGCGAAGTCCCAGCTTGCGGAAGATGTCCACCACTATCTCCATGGGCGTGTGGTCAGTGACGGTGAAGGGGCTCATGTCCAAGATGGAGCGCAGCTTGAGGGGCCGCGGGCTGTCGGCGGGCAGGGTGGGGGCGTGCTGCGTGAAGTAGACCCGCGAGGTCAGCAGGATACCCTCCTGCTTTCGCCGTGCGTTTTCTGTGAAAAGGTAGAGGGAGAAAGATTAGCGTCTAAGGAGTGGCTCCATCGCGCTAGCCAGGCAAGCTAAGTCAAGTGCAGCTAAAGTATAAAAAATAAACACTATTTGAAGTTTTGAACCCAGGTCTGAGCACCCCCCGCAACCTTTTTATTTATTGAATATTCAAAACATACAATATACTTGCGGTGAAGCCGCTCAACAACTACATCATACCAGTCATCCAACAGACTCCCATTCAGAGCGACACACAGAAGCATCCAGGGTCAATGCCCTGCTCAAGGGCATGTTGACCGATCTACCACCAGGTCAAAAAACATTAACCTGAACCCTCCAAGATCCCCAATAGTTGTCCCTCGACCATTCGAGACCCCTCCCACAGTCCCGCCCAGGAAGAAAAAGAAAAAAAATACAATTAATTATATTCCCTACCCCCAAGAACCCCCCAAATGCTCCAACAACCAAGAGAATGAACTAAAGAGAAAAAAGGAAAAGACAGAAGAAAACCGCAAACGCAATTTTTTTTTACTAAAATATATTTTATAAAATTAAAAGGACATCAAGGACAACTAAAATCATAACAGCAATGCCAACTGTGTATGTTTGTGTGCATGTATGTGTGTGTTCTTGTATGTGTTAATTTGAATGAGAGTGTGTGTATATGCATGTGAACAAACACCTACACAGCATCAGCCTCAGGGAAACCGACATTAGTTGTAAAAACACTCCCACTAGGTGTCATTCAAATGTACTTTTTATTATGTTTTATTTGGACTTTTACCTTCATTCTAACTCCACTCCCACTTGTCTCCAATTCCACGTACCAACCCTCAGCCCATTCCATCTATCTCTGCTGGCCACCTACTTCAGGTTTCCACGCAACACATATCTTGCTGTGATGTTTAATGTACAATTTCAATCCATCTAATCGAATAGAATCCACAGATTGCGAGTTGAAGATAAATACTTTAACTAAGATAATTAGTAATTGACTGACCCAGTCTCTCCAGATCTCCTAACAGTACTATTTCTAGGGTCAATTTTAGATCAATGGTATGCATTTCAGGCCATTCCTGAACCTGAGACCAGAAACAGGCTACCTGAGGGCAATACCAAAATAAATGGTCTATTGATTCTGTATCCTCACAACAAAATCTGCAGAGCTTCGATGATTTATGCCCCAAATATAAATAAATAAATTTGGTGGCAAGAATTCTATATAATAATTTTAGCTGAAAAGCATAAAGTCTTGAATCTTGCGTTGTTTTATATATCAACTCATACACCCTGTACCATGGAATCGGTACATCAAATCTCTTCCCAACTATTTTGCAATCTGTATGGCACAGTTGTCAACATTCTGGTCCTCAAATGAAACTGGTATACTTTCCTATTTATGCTATTTTTATTCCTCTGCCAGTTTTGATCCTTTATATTGGGCAGACAGACCAGTTCCCTACTTCCTCCTGCTACCACCCACCTCCTCCATTTTTGGGGTAATGCTGTAATTAATTGGTTGTACTCGTGGATTGAGCAGACCATTCCATACAATGCTGATAACTCCATGAAGGACATAAATGATATTGGAATAGTAGAGTTAAGAACAAAATACCCTTTTCAAACATCTTTCCCATAAATACAGGTATTTTATCAACCAGCACATTTGAGTTAGCCATAATATTTGTTCCATCTTTTCAGAGTGATGAAATTGAAAATGGAGCCAGCTCTGCAATGCTTGTTTGAAAAAGAGAAATGCTTTGAAAAAAGTATCATTTTCAATTAATCAAAAATGAGACATGGCAATCTGCACAAAGGCAAAAAGGCCTTTTTTTTTAAATGGATGAGCTTTTCTTAGTAATCTACTTGAGAACCATTTAGGGTTCAAATAAAACTTTTGAATGAGTGAAGCTTTTAGAGAGGTTTAGTGCTTTTATATGTAATCATCTCCACCCACCCAATTCATATTCATTATATAGATAGGCACGCTTTATTTTGTCTGGTTTAGCTTCCCAGATAAAGCTAAATATTTTTTTGCTCATATGATTTGAAAAATGAATCATCAGGAGTAGGCAGCGCCATAAGTAAGTGAGCAAACTGAGATATGACTAAGGAGTTAATCAGGGCATTTTTTTGTCTATTTAACTCTCCATGGTTGCAGGATCTTGTCTATTTTTACAAGGTTTCTATTGAAATTCATTGTGGGGAGCTTATTTATATATTTTGTGATATGAATACAGAGTATGTCTACTTCATCATCAGCCCATTTTATAGGTAAACTGCAGGGTAATGTAAAAGTATAATTTTTTAAGGATCCAATACATAATATTGTACACTTATCATAATTAGGTTTTAGTCCAGAGAGTACAGAAAAGTAATCTAGATCTTCAATGAGACATTGCAGCTTGCAGACTGAATATAAAACATAAGTTATCGGCATACATGGACACCTTTGTTTTTAAGCCTTGGCTTTCTAATCCTCTAATGTTGTTATTGGATCTGATTTCAATAGCTAGCATTTCGATGGCCATAACAAATAGATATGGTGATAGCGGACACCCTTGTTTAACTCCTCTTGTCAATTCAAAACTCTGAGAAGTAGCCGTTATTTACTATTTTACACCTGGGGTAGCTATACATTATTTTGACCCATTTTATAAGAGAATTACCTATATTGAAAAAAAAAAACTCAGTCTGTGTAACTACTGTGTAACATGTAGTGCGTATAGCCTTAATATTCATGATGATAATTGTAATCCATATCGTATCACCGTCATAGTTGCATTAGAATTACCTTTAACATAATTGAAAAACACATCCCAGCATTTCCATAGCAATTGACATTTCACATGATCATGAACGAGACCTTGCATTACTCTAGATACGGCTTCACTACAGTACAAATTTATTCCGTAAAACATATTATTCCCCAATGCCCCTATTCTGATATCTTCCCCTTGCTTGTTGTAAACATATATAAACTTGTAGACAAATACATAAAATAGATAGACAAACACATTAAATTATAAAACAGTTTGACAATAGAGAGAGAGAGAGAGAGAAAGAGAAAGAGAGTGAGAGAAGAGAGCGAGATCAGGTGTGTGTGTGTATGTATGTATAAGTCCTTATGTGTAAGCAAGCATGTAATTGAGTACGTGTGTGCCCCCCCACAACCTGCCGTCTCAGTTTCTCCTCACCTATAGCGATGGTGATGTCCCTGCGCAGGGTGAAGCCCACCAGTCTCTGTGACTCCTTGGAGACAATGACAGGGAAGCCATTGTAGCTGGTCTCGTTGATGATCACCTGGAGTTCCTCCACCGTCAGGTCGTCCTGTGTCAGCACCGCTAACGGCGGATCACTACGCTGCGGGCGCATCACCTGGAGTCACACAGAAAGTGGTTTAGGGCTCAACCCTAACTGACGCCTTTAAACTACAAGCCTCAGATTTCCCACTTCCTGGTTGTATTTTTCTCAGGTTTTCGCCTGCCATATGAATTCTGTTATACTCACAGACCTCATTCAAAAGGTTTTAGAAACTTCAGAGTCTTTTCTATCCAATACTACTAATACTATGCATATATTAGCATCTGGGACAGAGTAGCAGGCACCTTACTCTGGACACCTTATTCATCCAAGCTACTCAATACTGCCCCTCGGGCACCAAGAAGTTGTGACCAAGAAGTCAACTTTTTACTTAATCATACATTGATGTCAATGGTACTGCATCTAACTGTTAATGATTCAGTGTGCCAATGTATGAATTTAATCTGTCCATAATAAACATTTGTTCCTAACACGCACACACAATATGTTGATGGAGCTAGCATGCAAGCATTTCACCGCACCTTTTATACATGCTGTAAACTGTGTACGTGACAAATAACATTTGATTTTGACACACCTCCCGCGCCAGTGTGGTATGTGTGAACTCTGACTTGGCGTCCAGGAAAGGATACCCGTTGAGGCGGATGTGTGACTCGTAGATGCCCTCACGCCCAAAGGCGTCGCCCACCCACTTGCTGGTCATGACGGCCGCCATGAGGGGCACAATGTATTCCAGACCGCCAGTCAGCTCAAACACAATAACCACGAGAGACACGGTCATCCTCGTCACACCACCTGAAAAAAATATATAGATATTATTGACCTTTTATTTTACCAGAAGTGAGAACCTATTATTTTTATACAGCAACGACCTACAGACAAAAGGAAAGGTTTGAATGGGAGAGGACCAAAGCCATCCAACAGGATAGATGACATTTTACACAGCTCCGTGTTTCTGTGATCCATTGTTATATAGACTGTGTTTGTCAATGGATCACAAGAATGAACACTGTGTAGGAGTATCAGACGTGACCATAACATTACAGACACCCACATCCAGCCAGTGTAACTCACCCAGACATGCAGCGGCCCCCACCATGGCATAGAGTCCCGGGGTGATGCAGTCGGTGCCTACCTCGCACCACTCCCTGAACACTAACCAGTCATGGTGGTAGTACGCCAGCTGCTCCACGGCGATGCCAACAATCCGCCCGGCGATCGCCCCGATGGCCATACTGGGGATGAATAGGCCTGCCGGAACCTGGGGACAGGAACCACAAAAAAACTATCCGGAACTGAAATTCCAATTCTGATTTTGCTCAGTATTTCTCAACCCTAACTAACCCTGATCAGCATTACTTCAAGTCTAGACTACAATCTAAGATTTGGATTAGACCACAATCTGAGAGACATGCATATCCAATACCATCACATTAAAAGGGGAAGTACACCCAAAAACACTTCTGGGCTCTTTATAACACATGTATTTTTTTATCGAAATACTGAAATTCCCGAGACGACATTCATAGGCAAAAATGTGCCTACTGAAATAAGTTAGCAGAAAAATTGCGAAGAGAAAGTCATTAAAAGGACTATTTCGATCATGGGAGGCCAGATGGGTGTGTTTAGGAGGTATTTAGGATGGACTTTTGACGTTGCATGGGGTTTCTTTGGGGAAGGCGGGGGTAGAATCATCGTATTACCTACATCTAAATACTCAAGCAATGGACCTAAAAACTGTCTGGGGTAATGACAAACGACCACGCAATAGTAGTTATAAAGGATGTTTTTGTCTGAACTTCCCCTTTAACTGCCGGGCTACATGAACTAGACGGTAGTACCCAACCTGCCCTACCTCACCTTGAGTCCGAAGGTGAATATTGTCATGATGATCTTGAAGACGAGCGCCAGGCACAGCTGCCACATGGCTGTGTACACCCCGGGCCCCGCCGACTTGTTAGGCGACGCATCCACAAACGCCTTACTCCCATTCATCTGACTCCTGTACTGGCACAGCTGGGACGACTCCAGCGGCCCACAGTCAGTGAACAACTCTTTAATCAGCTCGCTGGTGTTCTGTCGCGTGTAGGGGTTGGGGAACGCCACCACGGCGGTAATGGCTGCCACGAAGATGACCTCCAGGACGGGGTATTTCCCGAAGCGGGTGGACTTCCTCCTTCGGCACCAGGCGATGTTGGCCTTGATGAAGAAGGCCCCCCAGAGGCCTCCAAACACCCCCAGCAGGATGAAGGGGATAAGCTCAAACAGGTACCAGGGGGTGTGGTACTCCACATAGAATAGGACCAGACGGCTGTTGCCAAACGGGTTGATGGAGCGGAGGACGAAGGCTGCCACTAGCGCAGCGAAGAAGGAGCGCCACAGAGTCTTCAGAGGGAAGTAGTAGCTCACCTAGAGAGAGAGATGCAGAGAGACAGGTGAATAGGGGACATTATAGTGGGATGCATTAACTCATACAGAGGCACAAGCGTGCATGAACAGATCAATCAAACATATTTATAAAGCACTTTTTACATCAGCAGTTGTCAAAGGGCTTACACAGAAACTCGGCCGAAAACGAGGTTATAATGTTCTGTGATGTGCTTACTCATACAGACACACACACAATACACACACAATATAAAATGTACCTCCTCCAAGCTGAAGAGTACTCCTCCTATGGGAGCACCAAAAGCCACAGACACCCCAGCCGCTGATGCTGCAGATAGGACCTGCAGAGACAACAAATAAAAAAGATTAGTACCAAAACACAGGCAGAGTCAGCTAAAACACCGACAGGAATTTATCCAAAACACAGGCCGAGTGAGCTGAAACACTGACAGGAATTTACCCAAAACACAGGCCGAGTGAGCTGAAACACTGACAGGAATTTACCCAAAACACAGGCCGAGTGAGCTGAAACACTGACAGGTATTTACCCAGAACACAGTCTTAAATCATACAACAGAAAAGGTCACCAAAAGAATGTCTTATAACAAAACGCTAAACTTTGTAATGTAATACAATGGATACATACACCAAACCATACACTCTCTCTTCTTGGCCTCATTCCTACTCTACTTGGACAAAGTTAGAACAGCTAATAGACACCTAATCCACACCTAATAGAACAGTAGATCATACATACCTCTCTCTTCTTGGCCTCGTTCTTGCTGTACTTGGGGAAGAGGTATGAGAAAATGTTTCCACAGCAGCAGGCCACATGGACCAGGGGTCCCTCTTTCCCCAGGCTCAGCCCAGACGCTACAGCCAGCACCAGGGTCACCGTCTTGATCAGCAGGGTCCACTTCCCCAGGTAACCCCGGATGATGAACCCACTCAGGATGGTCTTTATCTGGGAGACAGAGAAATGGGGGGAATTTAGGTAAATATACTACTGGAGAAATGATTTCTAGGTTTAATCTGGAGAATCACCGAGGGTAGGGGAAGTAGATGATTAGGTCTGTTGAAGAAATAAGGCAAATGTCCAAACTGCTCCCGAAAAGCCACCCTGATATAAACAATATACTCTGACAAATAATTTCTCTCTAAGGGCAAAATGTGTTGTCAGTCTTAGAACCAAATAATGATATTTATTGAGACCACAGCGACTAGCTTGCCAGATATGGTCAATGTCACGATCTAAGAATTTTGAAGAAATTAAAAATCCAATAATGATATTTATTGAGACCACAGCGACTAGCTTGCCAGATATGGTCAATGTCACGATCTAAGAATTTTGAAGAAATTAAAAATCCAACTGCTCCGCAGTGCTCATCCCAATCTCGCTCGCTCTCCTGTTGCCATGGCAACTAGAAAGTGAGATTTCGAGTGCTAGACTAGAGCAGACAACCTCACCATTAATTTTTCAAAGCAGGTACAGAACCCGCCTGAATTACAATACATAGTGTGTGTGTGTGTGTAGCCATGTAAACTTGTGAGTGTTTGCATCCGTGCATGTGTGTGCGTGCGGTCTTACCTCAGGTATGCCTGAGCCACAGGCGTAGGGGGCGAACACCTTAACCAGTAACACAGCCAGCAAGGCAAAGGACAAAGCCCAGTAGATGTACATGAAGTAGTTCATGATGTAGGAACCAGGACCCTGGGAGATGAGGAAAGAGAAGAGGGGGAGAGAGAGAAGGAAGAGGAGAAGAGAGGGCAGTCGGAGGAGGGAGAGGAGCACGTTTACAACTGCCATTAAAGGGATAGTTTGGGATTTTGGCAATCAGAATTCATGAATACCATTTAAATAAAACAAATCTATCTGCATCCAGCATGAAGGAAGTTAAAGCTAGATTTGCGAGCCAATCCTAACTAGCTTAGCACAAAAAGGGAAAGGTTTTGGGTACAGCTAGCATCAGAGTCCCAACTCTCCCTTTAACGTTACTACATTGAGACAGTTTGAAATATTCTGAGTGAAAAGGTATTGGAAAAGAGTGGTGAACTACTGCTGGAACACAGAAGTATTAGTTCACCCAATCTCTTCCACTGATGATACTTGTCCATCTCAGCAATGGAAACTACTAGCTTATAACACCTATATGACACGTAAAACCTCTTAAAATGTTAAGTCCCTTATTTAGGGGACTGAACAGTTCTGGACCGGTTCTGAACCAACATTTTTGTGTACAAAGTGCTCTGTGAATGGCGCAACATGATTTGTTGTGCACTTTGTGACAGCTCTGGTTATCCTGCTTCGCCTGCTGTTCTCTGCTCTCATCTGAGATGCAGTATGTGAAATCTGAAACCTTATTTGAATAGGGAGTGATACATTTTCTGGCCTATCCAGACAAAGGATCGAACTCCCCTGGCCGTGAACCTCACAGCTTAGAATATGGCATATGAAACGGGAGAGCCTAGTGATTACAGCAACAGTCTCATCTCACTATGATGCTCTCAGATGGATTTAGAGCCCTCAACATTAACATTTAAAAAAATAATTTAGTAGAATTTAAGTCAGCATGCATATGAATGGCATCTGTGTGTCGCTAAGAGGACGCGGAGCAGAAAATGCTCTTTCACAGCAGGGGTTCGATCACAGGCTGTGTCACAACCGGCCGTGACTGGAAGTCCCATAGGGCGGCGCACAATTGGCCCAGCGTCGTCCGGGTTAAGGGAGGGTTTGGCCGGGGGGGCTTTACTTGGCTCATAGTGCTCTAGCGACTCCTTATGGTGGGCCGGGCGCCTGTTGAACAGTATTTCCTCTGACACATTGGTGTGGCTGGCTTCCGGGTTAAGTGAGTGGGTGTTAAGAAGCAGCGCGGCTTGGCGGGTCATGTTTCGGAGGACGCATGACTCGACCTTCGCCTCTCACGAGCCCGTTGGGGAGTTGCAATGATGAGATAAGATCGTAATTGGATATCAGGAAAAACACATATTTTACAGTTATAAGGTGAAATCTTATAGTAAGTTGGTTATAATTTGATTGTTACTATATTTAGAAAGCAGTTCAAACATGTTAAGCCCTATTCCCACAAACATGTTAAGCCCTATTCCCACAAACATGTTAAGCCCTATTCCCACAAACATGTTAAGCCCTATTCCCACAAACATGTTAAGCCCTATTCCTCATATTTGTACTGTGTACTTGTATCCTCAAAAGTGACTATGCCTTAGCAATTTATTATTAATTATGTCTGTTTAGGTGGAAATCTACATTTTGACATTATATTTTTAAATCCCTCCCACCTCTTCCTGGCCCAGGATGAGCCCCGCCCAGCTCTTCCACTGAGGACACTTGTCCCTCTCAGCGAAAGTGGTCTCGTTGGAGCCCCAGCAGCACTGCTCGTGATTAAACCACATGGCATTCAGACACACCCCCTCCTTGATGTCGTTCAGCCAATCAGCAGAGATGTCGATCAGACCCGCCAGGGCACCTGATTGGACAAAGAGGAAGAGGATGAGAAGGAAACAAGTTTAAGCCTGTGCCAGTGTGACATAAAAAACAAGATGAACAACAAACACGTTGTCAATGACAAGCCTGTATTTAACGTAAATAATCTTGACTACTGTCGTGGAAATTCTAATCAATAATGAGGAAAGACAAGGTCAATCACCAATCAGGATATTACCTTATTCAAAACGTATTAATAACATCAATTAATTATTGCAATAATGAAGTTTGTCAACGAGGGGATTTGAGCCACAGCATTTTATAGCAACGTATATTCTCTTGAATGTTCATGCCAAACAACAGATGCATGGAATGGGTCACAAGGTTAGGATTCGTATGAAAACATACTAATAATTCACAGTAAACAGTATCTGCTGTAAAGACTGTTCTCATTGTGTAGAATCCAGGGTCTGGCCCCCAAAGCAACGTTCCTCTCATAATTATCCATACTGGAGGCATCGCCACCCTGGTACCTCATAGAACAGAAACACCAACTCATGCTATGGAATGTGGTCTTGTTAGGTTTATCACCAAAGACATCGTAAATTCTGTCAGCATTAAGCCTCCAGAGGCCCATTCTCAGTAGAACACACAGAGATGAGTGTAATAAAAACCCTCTATTCTGTTGCATAAACAGTACTATAACTATAATTTTGCTCTCACATTACTAGTACAGGTGAGGTCAGGTGTCTGTATTACCTGAGGCCAGTCCTGTCAGCGTCACTACCAGCCATCCAGACCAGGCATCATACAGGCTCTTGGTGAACTCCCACGCAGACTCCTTCTTCTTAGCGTTGATCTGCACACACACACACACACACACACACATACACATCTGGTTAAAAGTATTAAACAATGTATGGTTCTCCCCTTTTAAGAGAAATGGCCTAGCCATCCATGAACTGCTGCTACTGCAGTTTTTCAAATTCAGAGCAATTGTTACGTGTTCCTGTTTGTCGGGTGATTTAAAAAAATGTAAAAAACTCCAGGCAACATTCAAATGACATTCAAATGTGAGAGTGAATGGAACCTTGAGGAACCATGCAACCCAGGTTCATATCACTAAAGACAAAAAGGTTTTCCTTGTGGTGTTCAGTCATGCACACAGAGCCACCACAGAGAGCATAGGAGGGAACACCTCAACAAGAACCAGAAATATGACCCCTGGCAGACACTGTAGAGACTTGGGCTCTATACCGGGGTATTTGGAAACAGCCACAGGATGTTTGTTTTTTCTTCTATTTATTTTGGCGTTTTCTTTCTACTTAAGTAAATACCTGCAGTCAACTTGTGCAATACGTTAGGAGATAAAGCAGATTGCGTTCTTCATTTCACCTCACCTGTCACAATATTTCATTATGAAGTTTCCCAGTAATCCTCAGTCATGTGGTGTGTTTACATGCACACAACGACGAGAGAGACAGGAGACTTGTGAGTCACACACCGCTGTGCAGCAACGCGCCAGGTGATCACGTTACAGTATGGAATTCACAACTAACTACTTGCCAGCTAGATATCTTACAGTGGCAAGAAAATGTATGTGATCCCTTTGGTAATACATGTATTTCTGCAAAAAATTGGTCATCAAATTTGAACTGATCTTCATCTAGGTCACAACAATAGACAAAACACAGTCTGCCTAAAGATAAAACACACAGACAATTTCATGTCTTATTGAACACAGCGTGTAAACACTCACAGTGCAGGGTGGGAAAGTATGTGAACCCTTGGATTTAATAACTGGTTGACCCTCTGGCAGCAATAACCTCAACCAAACACTTTTGTAGTTGCGGATCAGACCTGCATAACGGTCAGCAGGAATTTTGGACCATTCCTTTTTACAAAATTGTTTCAGTTCAGCAATATTCTTGGGATGTCTGGTGGAAACTGCTCTCGAGGTCATGCCACAGCATCTCAAATCAGGTTGAGGTCAGGACTCCAGAAGGAGTATTTTCTTCTGTTGAAGCCATTCTGTTGTTGATTTACTTCTGTGTTTTGGGTCGTTGTCTCAACTTCTGTTGAGCTTCAATTGGTGGACAGATACGATAGCCTAACATTATCCTGCTAAATGTCTTGATAAACTTGGGAATGAATTTTTCCGTCAATGATAGCAAGCTGTCCAGGCCCTGAGGCAGCAAAGCAGCACCAAACCATGATGCTCCCTCCACCATACTTTACAGTCGGGATGATGTTTTGATGTTGGTGTGTTGTGCCATTTTTCTCCACACATAGTGTTGTGTGTTCCTTCTAAACAACTGTCCACTGAATAGTTTGCCAGGAACGCGGTGGAAAAATATTTGATTTTCTGAGATCTCTTTTGTTAGAGGCATGGTCCACAGGCAATGCTTCATGTGAATAGCAAACTCACATTTTGTCAGTGTTTTATATAGGGCAAGGCAGCTCTAACCAACATCTCCAATCTCGTCTCATTGATTGGACTCCAGGTTAGCTGACTGCTGACTTCAAAACAGCTTTTGGAGAAGTAATGACTTCTAGGGGTTCACATACAACCTACACTGTGAATGTTTAAATTATGTATTCAATCTAGACAAGAAAAATACAATAATTTGTGTGTTAGTCTGCTTAAACTAATATGTTTGTCTATTGTTGTGACTTAGATGAAGATCAGATCAAATTTGATGACCAATTCATGCAGAAATCCAGGTAATTCCAAAGGGTTCACATACTTTTTCTTGCCACTGTTTAACTGTTAAGTTAACTGTCTAAAATGTGCTACATGCTCTTCAGTTGTGCATTTGGTTTGCTAATTTAGCAGCTAGTTAGCTATCTAGCTAAGTGGTTAGCTTCTTCCAAAATTAAGTTTCGCTGAACAGTTTTTTTGGCAACAGCGAAGAATCTCCTCCTGGATCAAAAGCCTGTGTAATATTTGTTTTGTGCGTGAAGCAAACCGAGTAGCATTTTGGAGTTACTTGTATAATTTTATGAGCTGGGATGTTTGTTCTGCAAATACTCTAGGTCAGACACTGTATAAAATATTTGCAATGCGCTCATTAGCATGTTACATGTTACATATACTTGTTAGCATTGCTAACCTTCGGATATTACCGAATATCCCGGTATGACACAAGGTTGGTATGAAGGTGTGACTATTTAGATACTGCCCAAGCCCAGTAGAGAAAGACTAGGTGTTATAAAATAAATGGTACTGAGACAAAAAGGCTTGTACATGCACACTGAGCCACCACAGAGAACAGGGATCGAGGGCACCATTTCTTTCACCACTCCTGCTGAGGAGTGATGGACTCCATCCTAGCTGGAGGGGTGCTCTCATCTTATCTACCAACATAGACAGGTCTCTAACTCCTCTAGTTCCACAATGAAATAGGGTGCAGGCCAGGCAGCAGGCTGTTAGCCAGCCTGCCAGCATAGTGGAGTCTGCCACTAGCACAGTCAGTGTAGTCAGCTCAGCTATCCCCATTGAGACTGTGTCTGTGCCTCGACCCGGGTTGGGCAAAACTAAACATGGCGGTGTTCGCCTTAGCAATCTCACTAGGATAAAGACCTCCTCCATTCCTGTCATTATTGAAAGAGATCGTGATACCTCACATCTCAAAATAGGGCTACTTACTGTTAGATCCCTTACTTCAAAGGCAATTATAGTCAATGAACTAATCACTGATCATAACCTTGATGTGATTGGCCTGACTGAAACGTGGCTTAAGCCTGATGAATTTACTGTTAAATGAGGCCTCACCTCCTGGTTACACTAGTGACCATATCCCCCGTGCATCCCACAAAGGCATAGGTGTTGCTAAGATTTACGATAGCAAATTTCAATTTACAAAAAAAAATGTGTTTTTGTCTTTTGAGCTTCTAGTCACGAAATCTATGCAGCCTACTCAATCACTTTTTATAGCTACTGTTTACAGGCCTCCTGGGCCATATACAGCGTTCCTCATTGAGATCCCTGAATTCCTATCGGGCCTTGTAGTCATAGCACATAATATTCTAATTTTTGGTGACTAAAATTCACATGGAAAAGTCCACAGACCCACTCCAAAAGGCTTTCGGAGCCATCATCGACTCAGTGGGTTTTGTCCAACATGTCTCTGGACCTACTCACTGTCACAGTCATACTCTGGACCTAGTTTTGTACCATGGAATAAATGTTGTGGATCTTAATGTTTTTCCTCATAATCCTGGACAATCGGACCACCATTTTATTATGTTTGCAATTGCAACAAATAATATGTTCAGACCCCAACCAAGGAGCATCAAAAGTCGTGCTATAAATTCACAGACAACACAAAGAGTCCTTGATGCCCTTCCAGACTCCCTCTGCCAACCCAAGGACATCAGAGGACAAAAATCAGTTAACCACCTAACTGAGGAACTCAATTTAACCTTGCGCAATACCCTAGATGCAGTTGCACCCATAAACACTTGAAATGGTCTTGAAAAAGACAAACCATGACCCAGATTTTTTTTTTTAATAAAAAATATATTAATAAAAAATTTAAAAAAATATATATACAAAATATATAAAATAAAATTTAAAAAAATCGGCTATATATCGAATCTTCCATTCCTCAATAATTTTTTTTTAGAAAAGGCTGTTGTGCAGCAACTCACTGCCTTCCTGAAGACAAACAATGTATACGAAATGCTTCAGTCTGCTTTTAGACCCCATCATAGCACTGAGACTGCACTTGTGGTGGTAAATGACCTTTTAATGGCATCAGACCGAGGCTCTGCATCTGTCCTTGTGCTCCTAGACCTTAGTGCTGCTTTTGATGCCATCAATCACCACATTCTTTTGTAGAGATTGGAAACCCAAATTGGTCTACACGGACAAGTTCTGACCTGGTTTAGATCTTATCTGTTGGAAATATATCAGTTTGTCTCTGTGAATAGTTTGTGCCAAATCAACTGTAAATTTCGGTGTTCCTCAAGGTTCCGTTTTAGGACCACTCTTGTTTTCACTATATATTTTACCTCTTAGGGATGTCATTCGAAAACATAATGTTAACTTTCACAGCTATGCGGATGACACACAGCAGTACATTTCAATGAAACATGGTGAAGCCCCAATATTGCCCTCGCCAGAAGCCTGCGTTTCAGACATAAGGAAGTGGATGGCTGCAAACTTTCTACTTTTAAACAACAGAGATGCTTGTTCTAGGTCCCAAGATACAAAGAGATCTTCTGTTGAATCTGACAATTAAATGTTAACGGTTGTACAGTCGTCTCAAATAAAACTGTGAAGGACCTCGGCGTTACTCTGGACCCTGATCTCTCTTTTGACAAACATATCAAGACTGTTTCAAGGACAGCTTTTTTCCATCACATAACATTGCAAAAATCAGAAACTTTTTGTCCAAAAATGATGCAGAAAAATTAATCCATGCTTTTGTTACTTCTAGGTTAGACTACTGCAATGCTCTACTTTCCGGCTACCCGGATAAAGCACTAAATAAACTTCCGTTAGTGCTAAATATGGCTGCTAGAATCCTGACTAGAATCAAAAAAGTTGATCATATTACTCCAGTGCTAGCCTCCCTACACTGGCGTCCTGTCAAGGCAAGGGTTGATTTCAAGGTTTTACTGCTAACCTACAAAGCATTACATGGGCTTGCTCCTACCCATCTCTCTGATTTGGTCCTGCCGTACATACCTACACGTACGCTACGTCACAAGACGCAAGCCTCCTAATTGTCCCTAGAATTTCTAAGCAAACAGCTGGAGGCAGGGCTTTCTCCTATAGAGCTCCATTTTATGGAATGGTCTGCCTACCCATGTGAGAGACGCAAATTCGGTCTCAACCTTTAAGTCTTTACTGAAGACTCATCTCTTCAGTGGGTCATATGATTGAGTGTAGTCTGGCCCAGGAGTGTGAAGATGAACGGAAAGGCTCTGGAGCAACGAACCGCCCTTGCTGTCTCTGCCTGGCCGTTTCCCCTCTTTCCACTGGGATTCTCTGCCTCTAACCCTATTACAGGGGCTGAGTCACTGGCTTAGTCACTGGCTTACTGGTGCTCTTTCATGCCGTCCCTAGGAGGGGTGCGTAGCTTGAGTGGGTTGAGTCACTTATGTGATCTTCCGGTCTGGGTTGGCTCCCCCCCCTTGGATTGTGCCGTGGCGGAGATCTTTGTGGGCTATACTCGGCCTCGTCTCAGGATGGTAAGTTGGTGGTTGAAGTTCTCTCTCTAGTGGTGTGGGGGCTGTGCTTTGGCAAAGTGGGTGGGGTTATATCCTTCCTGTTTGGCCCGGTCCTGGGGTATCATCGGATGGGGCCACAGTGTCTCCTGACCCCTCCCGTCTCAGCATCCAGTATTTATGCTGCAGAAGTTTATGTGTCGGGGGGCTATGGTCAGTTTGTTATACCTGGAGTACTTCTCCTGTCTTATCTGGTGTCCTGTGTGAATTTAAGTATGCTCTCTCTAATTCTCTCTTTCTTTCTCTCGGAGGACCTCAGCCCTTGGACCATGCCTCAGGACTACCTGGCATGATGACTCCTTGCTGTCCCCAGTCCACCTGGCCGTGCTGCTGCTCCAGTTTCAACCGTTCTGCCTGCGGCTATGGAATCCTGACCTGTTCACCAGACGTGCTACCTGTCCCAGACCTATTATTTGACCATGCTGGTCATTTATGAACATTTGAACATCTTGGCCATGTTCTGTTATAATCTCCACAGCCAGAAGTGGACTGGACACCCCTCAAAGCCAGGTTCCTCTCTAGGTTTCTTCCTAGATTTTGACCTTTCTAGGGAGTTTTTCCTAGCCAACGTGCTTCATCACCTGCATTGCTTGCTGTTTGGAGTTTTAGGCTGGGATCTGTACACCATTTTGAGATATCAGCTGATGTAGGAAGGGCTATATAAATACATTGATTTGATTTCTTTCACTACACAACAACAAACATGAGCCCTGACCTGTGGCAGACACTGTGGAGAATAGATCCCTCTCCCCCCCACTCATCCCACAAGACAACGACACAGGCAACAATGAAGACCTGACCTGGAAATTACATTATTGCTCATAAGACATCTGTTCAGACACAAAACTACACTGTACAGTGGTAAGAGAAGTTGTAGGTAGAATGTAGAATGTAGATGAAGAGTAAGGGGCCCAGCACAGAGTCCTTGGGGACACCCTTGTGGTTATTTTTTTTAGTTTCCAAAATGTAAACTGTAAACGCATCCTCACCTTGCGGTGGCGTTCCCGGTCCTTGCACTTCTCCCGGACCCAGTCGATGGTGTGGAAGTCGTCGTAGGTGCCAACCCCCGGAATGGGCTCCTCCAGGAAGTCCAGCAGGTGGTTGGTGCTGCTCAGCACCCCTCCCCCGTTAGACATGACGTAGTTAGATCCTACAGGTGAGAGAGTTTGTGAGAGACCAGACAATGGCATACTAGTTCCTTCATAGCCTGCTAGAAGTCTGAATGGGCCAAATGCTGTTAGGAATAAGCCATCTGAGTCAGACAGACAGTGACGTAATGATCTTCCCTGTCAGCCGCCACTGAAAAACCCAGGTAAAAGGAGGCAACAGTAACAGCGTCAGAGAAAACCTCCCACTCTGAGTAACACAGTCACATCTGACACAGAAGATATGATTCCCTCCGCCCTGACAAGGACCGACAACAGAAACACTACTACTGTACATAAAACCCACCAGCAGAGGCATAACTACAGTGTGCTTGTAGCCTTTTCTGCTTCTCACACGATAATCATCCCCAGAATCAAATTACACCAACCCCAGTTTCACGTTTCTTCTTTACACTGTGTGCGTCAACCTGGAAGTGGTAAATATCTACTCCATTAGGAACACTGCATTGCACATGCTACCTGCTTGCATATGAAAACAAGAGTTTGTCTGACTGACTGGTACTTGTGGCACACTGGGGAAAACCCCGTTCATCCAACCATCCATTGGCTGCCTGCTGCATCTCAACAAGAGTCAGACACAGTGGAAAAAACTGCTGACCCGTGTACACACACAGTTCCGTAATAAATCAGAGGACTAAATCGTCTTTACTCCCTTTACCCCCTCACCACCAGAGCACTGTGGGTAAACCTACAGCTCAGAGCCAAAATGGAGGTGCAGTTGCAGACGTTCAATTGCAGATTGAACACAGGGGGTAGAATCTGAGCAGGGCTCTACGTTTCCTTTTAATGAATCACTCACTGGTCATGGAGGTTGGTCTCAGAACAGTGGTTCATTTACAATCTAAAGACTTCCTTCAAAAAGGACCGTTCCGGTTTAAAGGAGAATGTTTACTTACAAGTCTGAGGTTTTCTTCCTCGAATCTCATTTCACAATCTCTGATAACAGTTCCCCATAAAATTGCCACAAGGACCTTTCTACAGTCACATGCCTCTGTGTACACAACAGGCTGTGTTATGTTGTAGTACAAATGTGTCAGGGGAAACAGAGGCACAGTAGTAACGTGTGACTGTGAAGTGAACACTGGCCAGGGATTACAACAGTCTGCCATTCTTCTCGGTCTAGGTCCGCTTGTTTTAATACAGGATGTAGGCCTCAGGCATAGATCAGAAAGACAGACACCAGTTGGTGAACCCTGCAGTAGGCTACACCACACCAATAATGTTCAATTGATGTTCTGTTCACCATTAGGGATTTGAACACACGGCTCTGGTCACCCTACTAGCATGATCAAAAAGCACAGAGAACGTAGCAATATTTGAAATTGCATTACAACACTTAAAATGTTTCAACTGGCAGAGATGCAGTATAGGAGAAAAACTGACTGCATTTCCAAAAAGATATATTCCAAAATGATGTCCTTCATGACAATAATCAAGAACAATGCCTGATGATCACTGCTAATGCTTGATATCCCAGATCCAGTCATGCTCGACTGTGCTGGTTGGTAACAGTGCTAAAGCGCATCTAACAAGGATAGTTAAATAGATTATACTGGCTGGCTGGCTGGCTGGCACACACACACACACCGAAAGGCGGAGATGGAGCAGAGGTGACTTGTTACAACTCAGCTGGGCAGCCAACCGCCATTTTGAAAAAGGTAATCTCTCTCTGCAGTGGCTGTGATCTGAGAGAAACAAACACTGCTACAGTAAGACACATTCATGCGAAGTATCACCGGACAACGGCACGTAGTCGTCAAAGATGCTGCTCTTTAATTACTTTTTACTTTTCTCTCTTATTCTTATTTTTTTGAAACTGCATTGTTGGTTAGGGGCTCGTAAAAGTAAGCATTTCACTAAGGTCTACACCTGTTGTATTCGGCACGTGACTAATACCTTGTAAAAATCTAATTGTAAGATCACTATCCAATTCAGTGGATTGTTTTGCAGTATTCTGAGTATGATAGGGATTACATATCATTTTCAAAGGCACAGAGACAGGCCTACATTCATCTACCCATACAACTCTACCAACAAAAAGGGAAATCTCCCAAGTCGTTCTGACAACTGTACAGGTCTGTGGGATTGTGTCCGGGAAAGAACAACGTCACTATGTGTCCCCAAAAAAACATCAGAAGACAATGTTGTCTCCTCAAGTACGTGCTTTAAACAACTGGTAGGCATGCATGATATTAGACCCATTCTTTGTTGTGCAAATTCTTCTTTTCAGCTCTCTGATATACAAATACAGTGTATTGTGTATTTTTACAGAGAGACATTTTACCTGAGCGAGAGAGAAATAGGAATACACTGCAAACCAATACCGGCATAGCTCAAATCTGTTGATAATCTGGCCTTGTAGGAGAAAGTATTCACCTAAAACCCTCTGTGACATCACATCAACTGACATAACCCGATTTAACCCTAACAATCTCCAGAAGATGGATGCAAAGCTAATGACAAGTCGTTGTCAAGTTACGGCTAAACACATTTTATAGATTTTTATTTTATTTTTATTTAGCATACACTCTTATGGAGAGCGACTTACAGTAGTGAATGCATACATTTTTCAGACTTTTTCTTACCGGTCCCACATGGGAATCGAAACCACAACTCTGGCGTTACAAGTGCCATGCTCTACCAACTGAGCCACGGGTATGTGATTCATTTATGATGATTCATGGTTTGCTGACCTTCGAAACCATTCTCCATTGGCATGCGGTCAGGGACACACCACTGATGTGTAGTTGCTGAACTTCCCAGCAGTGTGTGATATTGTGCTGGGGTTTGTTATCTAGGGTGGCATACAGCCACAGGGGCTGTTTAGTACAACCATGTCATCCAGGGGCTAACGTTGTGTGGCTTGGCACAGTTGGCACAATGACATCCAAAGCTGTAGAGCCTAGTGTTAGCCTATAACGATACCTAGGAGAGGCAGTTGGTGCTAACTGCTAAGCTAAATAAGGATATCAATGCTAGGAAACAAGGCGCTAACTGCTAAGCTAACTAAGGATATCAATCCTAGGCGGTAAGTGTTAACATAAAATACTAGACACCTGGGACTGTCACCTGATCTGTGGGAAGTGGGAATGTGGTCAAAGTTCAAACACTGGTGAATGATGAGTCACTCTCTAGCAGGATGGTCTCTTCAATAATGGAACACTAGTCACTTTAATAATGTTCACATACTGTTTTACTTATTTCATATGTACAGTGCCTTTGGAAAGTATTCAGACCCTTTGACTTTTTCCACATTTTGTTACGTTACAGCCTTATTCTAAAATTGATTACATAAAAATCCTCAGCAATCTACACACAATACCCCATAATGACAACGCAAAAACATAAATACCTAAATACATAAATAAGTATTCAGACCCTTGCCATGAGACTCGAAATTGAGCTCGAGTGCATCCTGTTTCCATTGATCATCCTTGAGATGTTTCTACAACTTGATTGGAGTCCACCTGTGGTATGAGGTCCACCTGTGGTATAGGAGGTCCCACAGTTGACAGTGCATGTCAGAGCAAAAACCAAGCCATGAGGTCAAAAAGGAATTATCCGTAGAGTTCAGGGACAGGATTGTGTCAAGGCACAGGGGAAGGGTACCAAAACATTTCTGAAGCATTGAAGGTCCCCAAGAATACAGTGGCCTCCATCATTCTTAAAATGGAAGAAGTTTGGAACCACCAAGACTCTTCATAGAGCTGGCCGTCCAGCCAAACTGAGCAATCGGGGGAGAAGGGCCTTGGTTAGGGAGGTGACCAAGAATCCGATGGTCACTCTGACAGAGCTCCTCTGTGGAGTTGGTAGAACCTTCCATAAGGACAACCATCTCTGCAGCACTCCACCAATCAGGCCTTTATGGTAGAGATTGGCCAGACGGAAGCCACTCCTCAGTAAAAGGCACATGACAGCCCACTTTGAGCTTGCCAAAAGGCACCTAAACACTCTCAGACCATATGAGAAACCAGATACTCTAGTCTGATGAAACCAAGATTGAACTCTCTGGCCTGAATGCCAAGCGTCACTTCTGGAAAAAACCTGGCACCATCCCTAGGTGAAGCATGGTGGTGGCAGCATCATGCTGTGGCAATGTTTTTCAGGGGCAGGAAAACTAGTCAGGATCGAGGCAAAGATGAACAGAGCAAAGTACAGAAAGATCCTTGATGAAAACCTGCTCCAGAGCGCTCAGGACCTCAGACTGGGGTAAAGGTTCACCTTCCAACAGGACAACGACCCTAACCACACGGCCAAGAAAACACAGGAGTGGATTCGGGACAAGTCTCAATGTCCTTGAGTGGCACGGCCAGAGCCCAGACTTGAACCCAATCAAACATCTCTGGAGAGACCTGAAAATAGCTGTGCAGCAACGCTCCCCATCCAACCTGACAGAGCTTGAGAGGATCTGCAGAGAAGACTGGGAGAAACTCCTCAAATACAGGTGTGCCAAGCTTATAGCGCCAAGCTTATAGCGTCATACCCAAGAAGACTCTGTAATCGCTGTAATAGCTGCCAAAGGTGCTTCAACAAAGTACTGAGTAAAGAACCTGAATAAAATGTGATATTTTATTTTATAAATTAGCAAAAACAGAAATTCTGTTTTTGCTTTGTCATTATGGTGTATTGTGCGTAGATTGATGAGAATTACTCTGGGGGGAAAAAATCTATTTTAGGATAAGGCTGTAACCTAGCAAAATGTGGAAAAAGTCAAGGGGTCCGAATACTTTCCTAAGGCACTGTATATACAGTATTTTAGTCAATGCCACTGACATTGCTCATCCTAATAATTATATATTTCTTAACTTTTAGATGTGTGTATTGTTGTGAATTTTTAGATAATACTACACTGTTGGAGCTAAGAACATAAGCCTTTCGCTACACCCGCAATAACGTCTACTAAATATGTGTATGTGACCAATAACATTTTATTTTGAGGAAAGTAGGACCATGGCGAGGTTGAGAAAATAGAAGTAAACTAATCTATTAACACTAATAACAGAGATGCTATAAATGTGTGCATTCACTACACTACTTGCTACCACTAGGAGTAGAGAAATGAGTAAAGCATTTCTCAGACCTCTAACCTGATTTTAGAAGACCAAGCCATTCCAATTACAGTATTGGGTCTATATGAAGCCCTTTGATGTAGAAATAGAAGTCTAAGAGAGAAATAGGCATTTCCCAGAGAGCAGCAGGAACTAGTGTGTGTGTGTGTGTGTGTGTGTGTGTGTGTGTGTGTGTTACACTAGTTTAATAGCTTTCATCTGGTGCTTCCCTTGGTGAGGAAGACCAATGTGAAATGGCTTGTTCTTGTGGAGTCAGCTGAAACCTGGCAAACAGAGCAGGCAGTCAAGTCAATCATTGAGATGGACATTATCGCCTTCTACCTTCCAACCAACCTGATTTGTGAGTGAAATCCACAGGGGGGAGATTTGGTCCTGGTCCTGCAGTGCAGCAGGAACCTCATGTTTTGATTTCACCGACCTGTGTAGGCTAACACACAGCATCCAGCTGAATGATGGAAACAGAATCCTACAAGGGACTGATTTCAACCACAACAGCAACACTGATCAATGAGGTCAGAACACACACACACACACACTTTGTGTGTTCAGTTACATGCCTAAAGTGAGACCATTCAGTGTCAGGGTTTAGTGCACATAGGCACTACTCCAGTTTCAGATTACTCCAGCATCAGTATACTCCACCACTACTCCAGTACCTGTCTACTGCAGCATCAGGCTACTCCAGCATTACTCCAGCATCAGGCTACTCCAGCATTACTCCAGCATCAGGCTACTCCAGCATCAGGCTACTCCAGCATTACTCCAGCAAAGCAGATCAAGGAGGCTCAGCTCAGCAGCTGGACTGACTGGGGTTGGAGAACAGCAGGCTGCAACTAACCCTGGACTGCACGAGGCTAGTAAGGAAACGCGAACGAAAGGCCTACCTCATAACAGACTAGAGAGAAGAAAAAAATGAGGGAGCGAGAGAGGGGGAATGAGAGAGAGAATCCTTTGCCAGTGTATTTCATTCAGCAAGGGAAAGTAATGAACAAGGACTACACCAACACAAACCATTATCTGTTAAGTAGTTTCTCTCTTTTGAGATAATCAGTGATGTGGTAGGTTAAGTTTAAGTTGAGCAATTAATCGAAATGTAGGTTATTTTTAGTTTTGTAAACAACTAATTGACCAACTTTGGGTAAAGTATTTGAATTCCATTTCGTTCCTTTTTTTTGTTGCTGTGAGCTCAATGCAGTTTCTGTAGAGATAAATCAGATCAAGCCTGAACTGTGCGATGTAGTAGAGAGCTGTAGTTGCCAACAGGCCAATATTCTCGATAGTTTAGCGCAGAAAACGTGGCAACTACAATTACCACAACCCATTGTGCGCCCGCATACTTGTCCGGTCTGTGTGGAGCACTGAGCTATAATAAGAATGGGTGTGGAGCAGACACAGACACTGTGTGTTTCTTCTCTCAATCTAGAGGGATAGAAAGCAGCTGCTTCGAGAGGTATTGTCATCTGAAAATACATGATCTAAGTGATTGATAGTTGGTATTCAGCAGTCATAATAGTATGCCTTATTTACTTTGAAGAACTACTGAAATAGTGATTTTGTCAGACAGCACAGGCAACAGCTCTATAGAGATGAGATGATGACTTGGAATGAAATCAAGTCATCAAAGTAAACACATATTGTATTAAAGTAATGTGAATAAATTATGTTAAAGCAGTAATGGGCAGCCACTACAATTTTTGAATTAATGGTTTTATTCTGCGCTTACATAGCATTCAACCCACATAATGCACAGTTTATTTAAAAGATAAATGTAAGTGATTATTTATTTAGAATCACACTGAAACAACCTCAAAAAGCACTAATTGCTCAGCACTATATTGAAGGCAAGGATATTATTAAGCGGTGGGCCATTAACGGCTAAGGCCTAAGGGAAGATAGCACAATATATTAGTTAACTGTGAAAAAAAGGATATATCCACACAACATTGAATCATGTTGAGAATGTAAAGGTTTTGTTCAGGTAATAAGGAGGATAGCAGATACTTTATAGATGTTAGTGTGAGTTAGTGTTAGTGTGAGTTAGTGTTAGTGTGAGTTAGTGTTAGTGTGAGTTAGTGTTAGTGTGAGTTAGTGTTAGTGTGAGTTAGTGTTAGTGTGAGTTAGTGTTTTGTTCTCCGGAACCTCTTTTTTTTTTTATACTAAATGTAAATCGGGGACTCCCTCATAATCAGAACACAACTCAAGTGATATCAAAATAGCATACAGAGTTTTACCAGGACTTGTGCAGTGCATGGCTGGATGAACCAAGTCTCGGGCCCTGGGAAGGAACATTTAGGCATCGTAGAGAATCTTTCATTTTTCAAGCTAATTATCCTGACAATTTACAGAGAAAACTTTGCAGTTTAATAACAATAAAATGGGATTACACTATGTATTGCGATGAAAAATGTATAATTGTTGGAGTAAGCCTACTGTGGATACCTATATCCCTGGTAGCCTCCCAGGCCCATAAAGCCTTGGGTTAAGAACATCAACTGTATATCAACAATACATTGTATTGTATTAAACACGCAAACTTTTTCCACTGATCCCTTGACAAAATGTGTTTAAAATCAGGTGCTGTTAGTAATTCATAAAAATAAAATAAAAAAATAAAAAAGTATTCAAACACTGTTTTATGTTAAATGGATCAGCACCACACTGAGACCAACATCTGGAGGCTGCTATAGAGGTGTTCCCACACACAACAAACACGTGTCTCTCTCTTGAACACACAAACATTTAAAGTCAACAGACTAAAAGGTGGAGGCAGTGGCACACATTGCTACTCCTCGGTCACTGCTTCATCCAGCCCAGCTAAGCATTCCTGTGAGAAAAACACACACAGCTAATTCACCACGCAGATAACGCACACACACAGCCCAGATATTGGGTCACAAACTGCCAAGGTTAATCATCAACGAGCAGGGGAATGGTCGAAGAATGACAGCCAGCTAACGTTAGTTAGATAATATTGTCGCCCACCTAAATCATAAGCACACCATTTTAGTCTTTATAACAACAGCTGGGAGCTTGAGCATTAGATTATCCAGCTCCATGACTAACTGTAGCCAGATGGACAGACAGACAGAAACGAACCTCCAACCTCCATTCAGAAGGAAGGAAAGGTGCGGGGATCGTGGCATACCTCTTTTAGGCAGCTCCTGCAGGGGAATGGTATCCCCTCCCCCGTCGTAAGGGAGATAGGGGTCGGTCTCGGCTGAGATATCCTCCATGGTTGACTGACAGTTGGTCGCTAAGCTTACGTTAGCTCTCTCACTGCGCGTTAGCTACTCGTCTCTAGGCGAACTGTTTAACATGGAGGCAGCCTCCATGATTTACAGCAGCAACGAATAGTGTAGCGGGCTGTGTGCGTAGGCTTATTTGTGACTGTGTGTGTGCGCGTGAGTGACGATGTCTCTGTGTGTGTGTGTGAGCCGAGCTCTCAGCAGTTGACTTGCTAAGGGGCCGGTGATGTCGTCACAGGAAAGACGATCGGCTCGCACCGGTTGGTTGCTAGGGTAGACAACTGGCTGAGCCAGTACTGCTGGCATCATATTGATCTGTATTGAACACAGCGCTATACAGTACATTACAGTTTTAATTTGCTGCTTACCAAGGAATTAACAAATGAATATATTAATGTTAGAACTGTTTTTCTGCACAATCAATCGGCCTAATTGACTTGAATGAAGCAATTTCTCAGAGGTAGAACAGTGTGTATGCACACACACACACACCAAAATGTAATTAGAGCAAAAGCCACAGCAGGGGAGAGCAAGAGAAATAACCAGAATATGAAAACTACCATAAACAAATGAGCGAAACCAGTAGTAGGAGACAGACACTCTCCTCTACCTTCTCCTTCCCTTTCCACAAACACATGAACTTTCTCTTTTTTGCTCTCAAACACGTATGCACAAAGAGGATATGAAGCCATGTGTGAAATTTCTATTTGATAGCTACCAACAGTGCCTTCAGAAAGTATATCCCTTGACTTAGTCCACATTTGTTGTGTTACAGCCCGAATTCAAAATTGATTAAATATATACGTTTCCCCTCACCCATCTATGTACACACAATACCCCATAATGACAAAGTGAAAATGTTTTTAGAAATGTTTGCAAAATTATTGAAAATGAAGTACAAAAATGTAATTTACATAAGTATTCACACCCGAGTCAATACATTTTAGAATCACCTTTGGTAGTGATTACAGCTGTGAGTCTTTCTGGGTTAGTCTCTAAGAGCTTTGCACACCTGGAATGTACAATATTTTCACATTATTCTTAAAAAAATTCTTAAAGCTCTGTCAAGTTGGTTGTTGAGCATTACTAGACAGCCATTTTGTAACTAGGCCACTAATTCAATGTCATCTTGGTAAATGTATACTCTGCCTTTTGTTTTAGGTTATTGTCTTGCTGAAATTCATATCCCAGTGTCTGGTGAAAAGCAGACTGAACTAAGTTTCCTCTATGATTTTGCCTGTGCAAAACATTTATCCTAATTTTAAAAAAAATAAAAAATTAAATACTCCCTAGTCCTTGCCAATGACAAGCATACTCATAACATGATGCAGCCACCGCCATGTTTGAAAATATGAAGAGTAGTGCACTGTGTTGGATTTTCCCCAAACATAAACTTTGTCCTGAATACAAATCGTTATTTGCAGTTTTAGTCAGGGGTTGAAAACCGGTTCAGGGAACAAAACTGTAAAATAAAATAATTTTTTAAAAGGAACAGAACCAGACCGAGAACAAAAGTGATCTATACTGTTCTGGAACAGAACCGTTATTTTAAAAAAGTATGGGAACCGGTTAATGTTATTTTACGTTCCGAGCATGTTTTTCAGTCCCACAAAAAACGCCTATGCAAAGCCCTCACTGTCACTCAGAAGTGCATTCCAGTGCCTACCAGCTGAAAATCTTTGCCAATGTGAGTGTGTAGACTATAGCCCCAGCCCCTCCCCCTCCCTACAAAGCATGCAAAGTCTACTGTAGCTACTGACAGTAGCTACAGGCGTGATGTAGGCGTGATGCAGAAATTAGGGGGAGATTTTTTTTATTAGAGAACAATTTATTAACTTTTTCAATGCTAGTTAAGGATAACATAGTTATGGTGTTTCACAGTAGATGTATTAACTACAAAAAGGTAAGACGTGTTTTTATTTTAATTCTGGTGCCGCTCTGAACACACAAGTTTGTTAGCTAGCTAGCTTGTTAGTAACAATAGAACGTTAAAGAAAACGTTCTTAAAAAGTGACCATTGGCCTTGTGGTGAAATCCCTGTGTTGTAGTTTCTTTCCACTCTCGGCAACTGAGTTAGGAAGGACGCCTGTATCTTTGTATTTATTATATTTAACTAGGAAAGTCATTAGCCTAGTGTAGTGACTGGGTGTATTGATACACCTAAAACACTTCAGCGAGCAGGCCTTTCTAATCAACCTGGCCCGGGCATCCTGGAAGGATATTGACCTCATTCCGTCAGGAGAAGATGACTGGTTACTCTTGAAAAGTGCTTTCCTCAATCTTAAATAAGCATGCCCCATTCAAAAAAAATTTGAACCAGGAACAAATATAGCCCGTGGTTCACTCCAGACCTGACTGCCCTTGACCAGCACAAAAACATCCTGTGGCGTACGGCATTAGCATCAAATAGCCCCCACGATGTGCAACTTTTCAGGGCAGTTAGGAACAAATATACACAGGCAGTTAGGAAAGCAAAGGCTAGCTTTTTTTAAACAGAAATTTGCATCCTGCAGAAAACTCCAAAAAGTTCTGGGACACTATAAAGTCCATGGAGAAAAAGAGCACCTCCTCCCAGCTGCCCACTGCACTGAGGCTAGGAAACACTGTCACAACTGATAAATCCACAATAATTGAGAATTTCAAAAAGCATTTCTCTTCGGCTGGCCATGCTTTCCACCCGGCCTACCTTACCCTGGTCAACAGCCATCCACCCCCCACAGCAACTTACCCAAGCCTCACTTATTTCTCCTTTACCCAAATCCAGATAGCTGATGTTCTGAAAGAGCTGCAAAATCTGGACCCCTACAAATCAGCAGGGCTAGACAATCGGGACCCTCGCTTCCTAAAATTATCAGCCGAAATTGTTGCAACCCCTATTACTAGCCTGTTCAACCTCTTTCGTATCGTCTGAGATCCCCAAAGATTGGAAAGCTGCCGCGGTCATCCCCCTCTTCAAAGGAGGAGACACTCTAGATCCAAACTGCTACAGACCTATATCTATCCTACCCTGCCTATCTAAGGTCTTTGAAAGCCAAGTTAACAAACAGATCACCGTCCATTTCGAATCCCACCGTACCTTCTCCGCTATGTAATCTGGTTTCAGAGCTGGTCATGGGTGCATCTCAGCCACGCACAAGGTCCTAAATGATATCATAACCACCATCAAAAACAGAGACAATTCTGTGCAGCGGTATTTATCGACCTGGCCAAGGCTTTCGACTCGGTCAATCACCACATTCTTATCGGCAGACAAAACAGCCTTTGTTTCTCAAATGACTGCCTCGCCTGGTTCACCAACTACTTCTCAGACAGAGTTCAGTGTGTAAAATCGGAGGGCCTGTTGTGTGGACCTCTGGCAGTCTCTATGGGGGTGCCACAGGGTTCAATTCTCGGGCCGACTCTCTTCTCTGTATACATCAATGATGTTGCTCTTGCTGCTGGTGATTATTTGATCCACCGCAGACGACACCATTCTGTATACTTCTGGCCCTTCTTTGGACACTGTTAACTGACCTCCAGACGAGCTTCAATGCCATACAACTCTCCTTCCGTGGCCTCCAACTGCTCTTAAATGCAAGTATAACTAAATGTATGCATGCTCTTCAACCGATCGCTGCCCGCACTTGCTGGCCCGTCCAGCATCACTACTCTGGAAGGTTCTGACTTAGAATATGTGGACAACTACAAATACCTAGGAGTCTGGTTAGACTGTAAACTCTCCTTCCAGACTCACATTAAGCATCTCCAATACAAAATTAAATCTAGAATTGGCTTCCTATTTTGCAACAAAGCCTCCTTCAATTGGGTTGTGCCGTGGCGGAGATCTTTGTGGGCTATACTCAGCCTTGTCTCAGGATGGTAAGTTGGTGGTTGAAGAAATCCCTCTAGTGGTGTGGGGGCTGTGCTTTGGCAAAGTGGGTGGGGTTATATCCTTCCTGTTTGGCCCTGTCCGGGGGTGTCCTCGGATGGGGCCACAGTGTCTCCTGACCCCTCCTGTCTCAGCCTCCAGTATTTATGCTGCAGTAGTTTATGTGTCGGGGGGTTAGGGTCAGTTTGTTATATCTGGAGTACTTCTCCTGTCCTATTCGGTGTCCTGTGTGAATTTAAGTGTGCTCTCTCTAATTCTCTCTTTCTTTCTCTCTCTCGGAGGACCTGAGCCCTAGGACCATGCCTCAGAACTACCTGACATGATGACTCCTTGCTGTCCCCAGTCCACCTGTCCGTGCTGCTGCTCCAGTTTCAACTGTTCTGCCTTATTATTATTATTGGACCATGCTGGTCATTTATGAACATTTGAACATCTTGGCCATGTTCTGTTATAATCTCCACCCAGCACAGCCAGAAGAGGACTGGCCACCCCACATAGCCTGGTTCCTCTCTAGGTTTCTTCCTAGGTTTTGGCCTTTCTAGGGAGTTTTTCCTAGTCACCGTGCTTCTACACCTGCATTGCTTGCTGTTTGAGGTTTTATGCTGGGTTTCTGTACAGCACTTTGAGATATCAGCTGATGTACGAAGGGCTATATAAATACATTTGATTTGATTTGATTTGAATCATGGTGCCAAACATACCCTCATAAAACTGACTATCCTGCCGATCCTTGACTTCGGCGTTGTCATTTACAAAATAGCCTCAAACACTCTACTCAACAAATTGGATGCAGTCTATCACAGTGCCATCCGTTTTGTCACCAAAGCCCCATATACTAACCACCACTGCGACCTGTATGCTCTCGTTGGCTGGCCCTCGCTTCATATTCGTCGCCAAACCCACTGGCTCCAGGTCATCTATAAGTCTTTGCTAGGTAAAGCCCGCCTTATCTCAGCTCACTGGTCACCATAGCAGCACCCACCTGTAGCACGAGCTCCAGCAGGAATATTCCACTTGTCACCCTAAAGAAAGATGACATTTTGACTGCTGTGCTGGCACCATCAAACCAAACAACCAACCAATGAAGCCCCTACCTTTTAGCACGGCTCCTGTTGCTAGGTGATGGCACAGGCGAAATCAACCATCTGGAGTTTGGAAGTAAATCCCAACAGAGAGTACCAAGTTAACGTGGCACCAGGGTTCTAGAGATCAGATGAACCAGCACTCCAGAACCAAGTATTTCTATCTCCACAGTTCCAATATGTAATTCCTCTGTTCAAGGCCTGGATCAGGTAGTTCCATTCTGTTCCACTACAGAACATTCCCACGTCTGCCTGACACAGCACACCAGGTGGGCCAGACAAGGGTCCACTTCCACCCCCAACACACAGTGCATATAAATAGCACGAGACACACAGAAAGGCAGCTTAACCTACAGGCACAATCCTGACAGATACCGGCATTTACACTTCATGGATTGCCACTAGGCAAGTGCTGATTGGACATCAAGCTGCCAAACTGGTTCATGGGAATTTCTTTTTCACTCCCCTAGTCACTTCATCCAGTTCCTACACTATATATACAAAAGTACGTGGCACCCCTTCAAATTAGTGGATTTGGCTATTTCAGCCACACCCGTTGCTGACAGGTGTATAAAAAAAATTGAGCACACAGCCATGCAATCGCCTGTGATGGAAATGTTATACTCATGTGCTTCTCTTAGGACTAATTTCTGTGTTCTATTCATGTGCTGTTCTAATGACCAATTTCTGTGTTAATGCAAGTGGCTGACTGAATCTTCACCATCAGTAGCTGCAATTTGGCAGTATGCCCAGACCTTGTTTTGAGAACGAAAGATTTCTCAGTTTCAGGGTCTTAGCTTAGAGAGAAGAAGCCTTGTGAGGTATTGTTACATGTTATGACCCAGTATTGGTCGGACACATGAATTAAACAAAACTAGAATAGCCGTATATAAGGCAACTGCTGGGACTACCCAAGCAGAGCTCCTGACTGACATGTGTGCATTGAGTTGGTTGAAATCTCTCCAGTGCGCTGGCAATAAACAATGATTCATTTAAGATTGTCTATGGAGTGTTGTGGAAATTCTTACACAGGGACACTGAAAGGCAAACATTGGCAGTAGAATGGCCCGTACTGAAGCGCTCAGTGACTTTCAACGAGACACTGTTATAGGATGCCACCTTTCCAACAAAGCAGCTCTTCAAATTTCTGCCCTGCTAGAGCTACCCTGGTCAACTGTAAGTGCTGTTACTGTGAAGTGGAAACGTCTAGGAGCAACAACGGCTCAGCCACGAAGTGGTAGGCCACACAAGCTCACAGAATGGGACCGCCGAGTGCTGGAGAGCATTAAATCGTCTGTCCTCGTTTGCAACACTCACTACAGAGTTCCAAACTGCCTCTGGAAGCAACGTCAGCACAAGTACTGTTCGTCGGGAGCTTCATGAAATGGGTTTCCATGGCCGAGCAGCCGCACATAAGCCTAAGATGACCATGCGCAATGCCAAGTGTCGGCTGGAGTGGTGTAAAGCTCGCCACCATTGGACTCTGGAGCAGTAGAAACGCGTTCTCTGAAGTCTGACGGATGAATCTGGGTTTGGCGGATGCCAGGAGAATGCTACCTGCCCAAATGCATAGTGTCAACTGTCAAGTTTGGTGGAAGACGAATAATGGTCTGGGGCTGTTTTTCATGGTTCAGGCTAGGCCCCTTAGTTCTATTAAAGGCTAATCTTGATGCTACAGCATACAATGACATTCTAGACTATTCTGAGCTTCCAACTTTGTGGCAACAGTTTGGGGAAGTTCCTTTCCTGTTTCAGCCTATGGTTTGTCGAGATCGGTGTCAAAGCCAACTGACATTTACTCCTGAGGTGCTGACCTGTTGCACCCTCTACAACCACTGTAATTATTATTATTTGACCCTGCTGGTCATCTATGAACATTTGAACATCTTGGCCATGTTCTGTTATAATCTCCACCCGGCACAGCCAGAAGAAGACTGGCCACCCCTCATAGCCTGGTTCCTCTCTAGGTTTCTTCCTAGGTTCTGGCCTTTCTAGGGAGTTTTTCCTAGCCACCGTGCTTCTACATCTGCATTGCTTGCTGTTTGGGGTTTCAGGCTGGGTTTCTGTACAGCACTTTGTGACATCAGCTGATGTAAGAAGGGCTTCATAAATTAATTTGATTGATGGAAGAACTTGACTGGTCTGAACAGAGCCCTGACCTCAACCCCATCAAAACACCTTTGGGATGAATTGGAACGCCGACTGAGAGCCAGGCCTAATCGCCCAACATCTGTGCCCAACCTTACTAGTGTCTGTGGCTGAATGGAAGCAACTCCCCACAACAATGTTCTAGTGGAAATCTTTCCCAGAAGAGTGGAGGCTGTTATAGAAGCAAAGGGGGAGGACCAACTCCATATTAAAGCCCATTATTTAGGAATGAGATGACGAGCAGGTGTTCACATACTTTTTTATATATCATGTGGGCATGTGTATGAACACTGACTTGGGTAGCCTGTTACTTAGTAACACGTGGATACACCTACAGGCAGTAGCTTACACCAAGGTTCACTGTACGTTTGCAGACTTGGAGAATGGAGACCACTGATTGGGCAGAGATTACTGAGAGTGACCTTGTAACCCAACTCACACTCATTCCCTAGGGGGAAGGGAAACAGGACTTTATTAAATATGGTACTTAAAACATACATGGTTAAGTAGTTTTCTATAATCATCTTGTAACAAAGTACTGATGTTCTACCTTTGACCTGTGTAACTGCCAGTATGAAATGTCTGTCAGTGTTGAATGTTATGGTTAAAGTTAGACTCCAGACTGAGTCAAGGGATCACTGATAATGTATCTGTGACACTATGTGATTCTGTAGCAGCTGATGTTGTGACATCCTACAAGCCTCTCGGCTGGTGTTTACAGAACATTAGGTGCGGTGTGATTAAGAAGAAGGGTATTCTCAGAGAAGGCCCGTTACAATTTGTTTTGGCTTCTGCTCTGGAGGTGTCTCCCTGTTAAATAAACAGGATTGGATTCTGATTGATGTTATCAACAACTGCTCTCCTTTTGGTTCACCGGAAAATTCCCTTTACACACAGACACACTACTAAACAAAACCGGGCCACCCTCACTGGAGCAGTACCACGAGATAGCCAGTCTCCACTGGGTCGTTAATTATCCATGGTCTCCTTGTCACAGGCACACTGTAGGACACCAGTAACACTGAAGAAAAACATATCCACATGGCCTAACCAAGTTATGGTAGGTTACAGCAGCGTGCGCTAGTTTGACATAACATTTCCTAGTTCGCTGGCTGTTAGGACTCCCAGAAAGAAGCAATGTAGCCTTAACATGCCCTGAGGCTCCAGCAATGTTGCATTAAAGCATTCAGACTCACTAACCTGGTTTCCCAGGCGTTTCAACATTCAACTGCTATAGCCGTTCAGTGACTTGCTTGGAAATATGACGAGAAGTCGGCTAAAAAGAAGTAGAAACAGACTGGCGCTCAGGCAGGCAGCAAAACAGGCGTTAGGCTACATCTTGGTATTCACACATTGTGCCGTATTGGCAGTAGCGTTAGTGCCGGTCCATTCTCTGGTTGTTCGGAAGTTCGGATGAATGACGTTGACTTCTGAACTCTGTGAGGGAGCTTAATATGAGAAAAACTAGCCCTGTACTCAGCAATTCATAACTGCTTTCAGAGGCGCACGCACACACAAACATGTAAACACAGGAGGAACTCTGCGCTTGTACACACTGGTGAGAGACAGTGGATAAGGAGTATTGTGCAGCAGAGTAAAAATGTCAAGCACTGTGTGCCCCTAAGCACAACTTCAATTAGATTATTTTTTTAAATAACTAGTTTTGACTAGTATTACATCTAATCAGACTCAATCAACATAAACAAAAGACTGTCCATATTTTGGCTTTCCTTGACCTCTCCTTACATCCATGGTTTGATAAATGTACTTTAAAACCTCACTGGATCAGTGTCCCGAAATTGGGACAGTTGTTGCTCAATATACGATATGTGACTAGAATACCGTTGTAAACAACAGCCAATTTTCCAGGACATAGACATGTCTTATATTGTCAGAAAGCTTAAGTGATTGTTAATCTAACTGCTGTGTCCAATTTACAGTAGCTATTACAGCGAGAGAAAAAAAAACATGCTATTGTTTAAGGATAGTGCACAACAACAAAACACTTATCAAGGCAACTGGTTTGATACATTCACCTCTGATGGTATATAATGTACTTACATTCAGTAACCTTCCACTGATTTGTCATCCTTAGGGTCCCAGAGATAAAATGTAGCATAGTTTTGTTTGACAAAATCAATTTTGATATCCTAACACACAAAACGTTGCTTAACCCGGTCAAGTTCGGTTTCTGTGCAATCCTCAGACACTCTAGAAGGCAACCGAACATGTTTCATCATTCTACATTACGTATTGGCTATGTCAATTAGCCCATGAAGGTAAGCCATCATTACGCAACAATGAGACGAGCATGTTCACTTGATTGAGTGTGTCATGGTCCAATGACCACCTATCGTTTTGAAACATAGCTAACTAAATAGCCAATGAACTGGCCTTTACAGTAGTATGTGAACGCCCTTTGTACATCAAACAACCATCATGCTAGAGCTGTGGGCAACAGTGTTCATTCTCAAGGTGAAAGCAAACAGGACGCACAGTAGTTTACATTACACAGCTGTTCATTCTCTTCTACAAACTTTTCTCAAAACTGAAAAAGTAAACGGATGATCTCCGCATGTGTTTTTCCCACCATAAGGCATGGAGTAGGAGGTATTATGGTGTGCTTTGCTGGTGACACTGTCTGTGATTTATTTCGAATTCAAGGCACACATAACCAGCATGGCTACCACAGCATTCTGCAGCGATACGCAATCCCATCTGGTTTGGGCTTAGTGAGACTGTCATTTGTTTTTCAACAGGAAAATGACCCAACACACCTCCAGGCTGTGTAAGGGCTATTTTAACAAGGAGAATGATGGAGTGCTGCATCAGACGAGCTGGCCTCTACAATCCCCAGACCTCAACCAAATTGAGATGGTTTGGGATGAGTTGGACCGCAGAGTGAAGGAAAAGAAGCCAACAAGTGCTCAGCATATGTGGGAACTCCTTCAAGACTGTTGAAAAAGCAAACCAGGTGAAGCTGGTTGAGAGAATGCCAAGTGTGCAAAGCTGTCATCAAGGCAAAGGGTGGCTATTTGAAGAACCTCAAATAAACTAATTCAAATATATTAACACTTTTTTGGCTACAACATGATTCCATGTGAAGTTGGCTGTCCAGTGGTTTCAAAAACAATGATTGATAGGCAGCTTAAACTTTTTGAATTCAACCATTGTTTAGGTTCAAATACACATTTACATTTGTGAACAGCCATCCACATCAACCACAATCCGTAAGGCGCAAATAGCTAAATGAGAGAGCAGCAGTGTGATTCACATCAATGCGCTATGTAGATATCAATAATAAGTGATATCCGTATCGCCGTAGACTACACCACTACTGTCATCCTTACCTCCAAGCGTTTATTCAAGCTGGATAATCTTTTTGAGGCCGACAGCAGTACACCATTGGAAGACATAGCTTGGACTGTAGCCTACAAAAGCCTATTCCAGCGATCCATCAAACACATTTGGTCTGTCATCATAGTGGTCTCGGACCTGGAGGTCAGACTTGCTCAGGTGGAACAAACTTAATGTAAACAACATCCTTTCTGAATTTAAAAAGTAATCTTTGAAGTAATTATCTAGTTTTTTTTAAGGGAAAGGGGGATACCTAGTAGAGGTCGACCAATTAAAATAATAATAATAATAATAATAATAATAATAATAATAATAATAAAGGCATTACCGATTAATTAGGGCCGATTTCAAGTTTTCATAACAAAATCGATAATCTGCCTTTTTGGATGCTGATTATGCCCGATTTACATTGCAATCCACGAGGAGACTGCGTGGCAGGCTGACCACCTGTTATGTGAGTGCAGCATCAGAAGGACCTTGTGGCTGCAAGGAGCCAAGGTAAGTGCTAGCTAGCATTAAACTTATCTTATAAAAAACAATCAATCTTAACATAATCACGAGTTAACCTAGTAATATCATCAACAATGTGTAGTTAACTTGCTTGCCCTGTGTTGCATATAATCAATGCAATGCCTGTTAATTTATCATCGAATCACAGCCTACTTCAACTTCGCCAAACGGGTGATGATCTAAAAAAAAGCGCATTCACGAAAAAAAGCACAATCGTTGCACAAATGTACCTAACCATCAACATCAATGCCTTTCTTAAAATCAATACACAAGTATATATATTTTTTTTACTTGCATATTTAGTTAAGAAATTCATGTTAGCAGGCAATATAAACTAGGGAAATTGTGTCACTTCTCTTGCGTTCAGTGCAAGCAGAGTCAGGGAATATGCAGCAGTTTGGGTCACCTGGCTCGTTGCAAACTGTGTGAAGACCATTTCTTCCTAACAAAGACCCTAATTAATTTGCCAGAATTGTACATAATTATGACATAACATTGAAAGTTCTGCAATGTAACAGCAATATGTAGACTTAGGGTTGCCACCCATTCTATAAAATACCGAACGGTTCTGTATTTCACTGAAAGAATAAACGTTTTGTTTTCAAAATGATAGTTTCCGGATTTGACCATATTAATGACCTACGGTTCGTATTTCTGTGTGTTTATTATAATTAAGTCTATGATTTGATATAGCAGTCTGACTGAGCGGTGGTAGGCAGCAGCAGGCTCATAAGCATTCATTCAAACAGCACTTTCCTGCGTTTGCCAGCAGCTCTTAGCAATGCTTGATGCACAGCGCTGTTTAGGACTTCAAGCCTACCAACTCCAGAGATTAGGCTGGCAATACTATAGTGCCTATAAGAAGATACAATAGTCAAAGGTATATGAAATACAAATGGTACATAGAGAAATAGTCACCGCATCATAATTCCTATAATAACTACAACCTAAAACTTCTTAACTGGGAATATTGAAGACTCATGTTAAAAAAAGGAACCACCAGCTTTCATATGTTCTCGTGTTCTGAGCAAGGAACTTAAACGTTAGCTTTCTTACATGGCACATATTGCACTTTTTCTTTCTTCTCCAACATTGTGTTTTTGCATTATTTAAACCAAATTGAACATGTTTCATTATTTATTTGAGACTAAATTGATTTGATTTATGTATTATATTCTGATAAAATAAGTGTTCATTCAGTGTTTATATATATATATATATATATATATATATATATCAAATAGTAATAAATTGGCCGATTGAATTGGTATCAGCTTTTCTTGGTCCTTCAATAAAATCGGTATCAGCGTTGAAATATCCTAATCGGCGACCTCTACTACCTAGTCAGTTGTACAACTAAATGCCTTCAACTGAAATGTGTCTTCCACATTTAACCACGCTGTAATCTGATTACAATATTTTTGCTGGTAACGTTTTCTAATCCGTTACTCCCTAACCTCGACAGCTTCCTATTTCAATGTATGGCCTTTCTTATGCATTTCAAAGATGATGCAACAAAAATCTAAATAGAAAACATTTTTTGTTGGTTTCATCTTTTACCAGATCTATTGTGTTATATTCGCCTACATTAATTTCACATCTCCTCAAACTTCAAAGCGTTTCCTTTCAAATAGTATCAGGAATATGCATATTCTTGCTTCAGGTCCTGAGGTACAGGCAGGTAGATGTCATTTTAGGCAGAAATTGAGATGAAGGGTCCTTTCCAGAAGAGGTTTAATACAGGTAATCCATTTCTAATCCTTCTTTCAGACTCACATATTCAGTTCAGACGCACTTCAAATTGTCACACAAAAACCCTGAAATAGGTTCATGAGGGAGCTTAGCTTTCGATTCAATTTCATTTTTAAAAAAACTTCAGATTGTGAATAGTAAATAGGGAAGCTTGCACTGTCACTGTAGCCAACTGTGACTTGTCATATTAAGGGAGTTGAGGGAGTCGTTTCTCTGTGATTTGTCATATTGAACATATCAGATAGGAGGGAGCTGTTTCTCTGGGACTTGTCATATTAAAACATCATAGCACAGATACATGAGGGAGTTGTTTCTCTGGGACTTGTCATATCAAACATCATATCACATATGAGGGAGTTGTTTCTCTTTTGATCAGCTACTAGAACCCAAACCTAGAGCAGCAGCAGGAAGCCAGTGTAACTACGGTAACAAGACATGACTCAGCAAATCAAGCATCGGACCAGCAGGCAGCAACAGGAAACAAGCAGGAAAACCTATTAAAGCAGCAAATAAGGCCAAAAGCAGCACAACCATAAACACTGCAAAATGTAACGCCACAAGTCACGACCGCAAAGTAAACAGGAAGTGAAGCACAATGAATAGAGTAGTGAATGAGGTACCGCATGGATGGCGATAGCAGAGAAAGTATCAAAACAAAACAGGAATGGACAGTCTGGTTCCAGATCTGTTTCTTTGTACTATATTAGCCCAGTCCTATGGCCGTTGTCATGCAAAAACATGTTTATTGATCTGGGACCAGGCTAATATGGACTAGGCTGTAAGCATAAAACAAAAACAAGATGGCGGGTAAGTTTGCAACCACCAATCGCTGGTATGGAGATGAGACAGCAGGCATGAGACATCTGATGGAGGATGGTTTGGGATCAGGTGGCATGGATGGATGGAGATGGTTGTATGTTGGGAGCTGAAACAGGGATGGGGGGGGGGGGGGGGGGGGAATCAACGGCACAGCTTCCAGACCCTCTATCTGAACAAGTCAGCCCAGCCAGACCCTCTCTCCGTTGGGAACAGCAACCCAGCACCATGGGCAGTTGTGAGGGTCTGATGGCGTAGTCAGCAGCGATTAGCAGTGGGCCTACCTGGTGAGGTGGTGTCTCCATCCAGAAGGTTGTCATCCTCGGAGGTGTGGAAGTCCATGACAACCCCTGTGCCATCCAGCAGCTCCTCGTCACTGCTGGCGCTGGTGATACTGTTGTAGCCATTCCTGTAGTAGCCGCTCCTGTTGAAGAGCTGCTCCGACTCCATTTAGCTACGCGCTACACACGCAGTGCCCTGGGTGGAGGGAACACACACACACTCAGATCACAGGGTAGGGCACTGTGGCGATGCATTTGTAGCTGTTCCTGTGTAGTGGCTCCTGTAGTAACACACACACACTCAGACAGACAAGGAAGTCCACGGGCTGGCTGATTAGAGAGTTGGAACCAGAGCGCCGAGTCTGGTAAAGGTTTCGGTTTCAGATTAGGTCTGACTCCGAACCTGGTACCAACCTCAGTGCAGGGTTGTTTCTAGTAGTGACGGAAGGAGGAAGGGGCGGAGGTTATTAGAAGACATGAGTGTGAGCCGTCAGACCCAGACACTTCACTAAAGAGGAAGATGGATGAGGAAGAACAGCAGTAGCAGTAAACCCATATGCTGTATCTCTCTACTGTCAGTATGGAGGACTGATGATGGAGGGCCCTGGTTGTGAACATCCTAAAGCCCATGTATCTCGTTACCTCCATCTGTCTGTCGGAGTGTGTGCTAGATAGGAGTGACGAGTCTGTATGCCCTGCACGTTGTGCACGACACCTCTCTGTCTGAATCTGAACTCTGTCGTTTTGTGTTTGTTCCTTTGTTTATGTGGTCCCCACTCAGATGGAGATATCGATTCCTATTGGAAATATTTATACCTCTCCAGTCCATCAGTTATGTGGGGCATTTGTGCTGCATCCGTTTTGAGGATACACATGAATGCAAACAAAACATTTCTGTGTGGGAAGAACTAGCCAGGAGTGTGTAGTCCTATTTTTAGATTGGGGATTAAAATGAACAGAGTGACACACATGAACAGGAGTGGATACATCCTGTCCACTGTACAGTGATGTGATGCTGGTTTAGAACAACACTCCTAGAGCACAGTAACTTCACTATTGTGCCCCCTGGTGTTAGCAGGGGAAAACAACACCTTCCAGATCAGAAATCAAATAAAAGTGTATTCATCACATGCTTCGTAAAGAGAAATAATAGAAAAGTAAAACACGTAAAAATAAAAGTAATAATAAGTACACAATGAGTAACGATAGATATTGTACATATACACTTGGAACCAGTACAGAGTCGAGGTACAGGGGTACTAGGTAAATATGTACATATAACTAGGAATAAAGTGACAGTTAATAAACAGTAGCAACAGCGTATGTGATGAGTTTGCAGAGAACCAGAGAGGAAGGGGAGATATACCAACATCTGAGCTAGATCATCAAAGATAGTAGCTATCCTATCTGACTGAATAACCAGGTTAATGATTATTTTTAAACAATGGTTTCTGGTCTAATGCAGCAAGATGTGATCTTCTTTCACTAGCTACCCTATATGACTGTGAATACGCAGGTTAATGATTCTTCTAACAATGGTTTCTGGTCTTATCTAGCAAGACGTGATCTTTTTCCATGTGGTAAAACAAGCTAGGCCTATGAGTTGAAATGGAAGCAGGTTGAGCTAACGATATGTTTAAATTGAATAGAAATAGTGCATCATCCCAACCAGACCCAATGCAATGAACTAAATGAATCCAAAAGTGAACCATATGAAATCAAAAGGCATTTCATCTGTAGACGAGTCACCAAGTAACAGCCAGAGAACCTGAGGGATAAAGTCTGGGTAGAGTCACTGACTATAGGCCTAGTCCTCTATTAAACTCATTGTTCTGATAACTTATTTTAGGCTGGCAGCTGTATCACTGACTCTTTTGGGGAGATTAGATGTAATCTAGTATCCTCTCTCTTTAAACAGAAATTAAAATCTAATCCAATTTTTTGTCACACGCTTTGTAAACAACAGGTGTAGACTAACAGTGAAATGCTTAATTACAGGCCCTTCCCAACAATGCAGAGTGAAAGAAAATAGAGCAATATTAGAAACTTTTTTTTTTTTTAAGTAATAAATACACAATTAGTAATGATAACTTGGACATATACAGACGCAAGTCACACAAGTCACAAGCTCATTATGACAGGAAGAAAGAGTCAGAAGTCCTCCTAGGCCTGATCCAGATCATTTGCACTCATCAACATTCAACAATGAAAGCAAAAGGACATGATAGCTTAACTGATATCACTACAGCTTATGTTTCATTCAAGTATAAATCATTGCAGACACGGCTCTGTGAACACCACGTTGTGAGACAGACACACATCTTGTCACATCAACATTTTCTCATAGGTGTCTATGAAGGAAGAAACACACTAGAGAGCCTACATTTCACTAGCCTGGTCCCAAAACTTCATATACAGTAACCTACTATTTTCTATTGTCGTCATGCCAATACACCAACAGTCTGGACCACTAGGCTAACAACTCCCTCTCACCTTGAATGAAGAAATCAATTTGAGCTGGATCAAATCAAAGCATGAAATTAAATTCTGTTTGCTTTTAGAAGCTGGTTGAGAGAATGCCAAGAGTGTGCAAAGTTGTCATCAAGGCAAAGGGTGGCTACTTTGAAGAATCTAAAATATATTTTGATTTGTTTAAGACTTTTCTTGATTAATACAAGATTCCATATATGTTATGTCATAGTTTTGATGTCGTCACTACTATTCTACAATGTAGAAAATTGTAAAAACAAAGAAAACCCCTTGAATGAGTGTGTGTCCAGAATTTTGACTGGTACCGTATGACATATGTTGAGGTAAAGTCGTGAACATTATTGGTCAATTGGTCAATTTAACAAACTTCAGCCTTCATTATCAACAGAGGGAAATGTTTAGTTTACAACAGCCCAATAAGAGCCAATAGTGAAATTAACACTCCCAGGAGAGTCTCAGAACCAGCCTGACATGACAAACCAAACGGGTATGAAATGATCAATCATAAATTGGCTAAGTATCTTTATAGACTTCAATCCAACAGATGTCAGGTACATGAAGTTGCTTACTGCACACTAAGGCTAAGCTTTTGATCTTGAATCAGAACAAATACAGCTTTAGGTTAAAGTTGACAGGATGATGACTTTATAAACAGCTACTAAAATGAAGTGATGGGGTCAATTCAGAAAATAAACCAAATTCCCCCCCCAAAAAGATTTATTGAAAAGCTTTGAAGGTAATTGGAATTTCAGTGTTCTTCCAGAATTGACTGGAATTTTAATGGAATTGCCCCTGTAACAGTATAACTTTAGACCGTCCCCTCGCCCATACCCGGGCACGAACCAGGGACCCTCTGCACACATCAACAACAGTCACCCACGAAGCATCATTACCCATCGCTCCACAAAAGCCACGGCCCTTGCAGAGCAAGGGGAACTACTACTTCAAGGTCTCAGAGCAAGTGACGTCACCGATTGAAACACTATTTAGCGCGCACCACCGCTAACTAAGCTAGCGTTTCACATCCGTTACACCCCCAACCCTGCTACAATGGATACTTGTTAATTATCCATTTTCACTCTGACATTTTAGAATGTGTGAGAGGAGTGAGGTGTGTAGAACATATGTGTTTGAATGGCAACAGCATTATTGCCACCTCCTACAACTTATAGAGTAGAGGAGAAAGGGTTCTCTTCTGTCAGTAGTCAAGGAGCTAAGTGTTGCCAGGGGAGACTGTTGCTGGGATATGACTCAGCGTTTTGCCTGTCCCTCAGGTGATATGATCACATCTCCTGTAAGGCATAGTCCCCAATGCCAACACTACAGGTTGACTTGACACACCTCCAAACAAAATAAAAGCAATATATATTTATTTGTTTAACTACTATACCATCCCTACCTACTGTAATAATCAAGGATATAGCCTTATAATGCAAAACTGTTCAATTGCAAGTTGTGAGAAACCTTAAATAAAAGGAACTTGTGATGTCACATTGTAGAAGTGAGAGTTAAAAACAGATGATTCTTCTATAATATGTCAGCACTGTCATAGATGGAACACCAAATATGGACATGAATATTGTCTCTTAAATACTATAAATGGCAACCTGCACTTAAATAAAATAAAGAGTACCAGCAGGCACCTATTTCAGTCCACTTCAAGCACAATGGACTCCAACTGATGCTCTGGTCAAGAGCTCCCGAAGGCTAACTTAATCATGCAGCACTGAAAAGAGAAGTGTGGCTCATGACTATATTAAGCAATTACATCTCATCATGTCATGTATAAAATTATGAGCGGGCCATTATGTTGCCTACCATGGCTATGCCCCCATAGGATGACAATCCCCTCCTCCACAGGGCACTAGTGGTCACGGAATGGTTTGATGAGCATGAAAACTATGTAAATCATATGCCATGGCCGAATCAGTCACCAACTGAACACTTATGGGAGATTCTGGAGCGGTGCCTGAGACAGAGTTTTCCACCCCCAATATAACACCAAATTATGGATTTTTTTGGTGCAAGAATATTGGAGGGATGTGACACCAGAGTTCCAGACACTTGTAGAATCTATGCCAAGGTGCATTGAATCTGTTCTGGCTCTGGTGGCCCAATTCCCCATTAGGACACTTTATGTTGGTGTTTCCTATATTTTTGCAGTTACCTGTAGCTGCATGGGGCAAATGAATACGAGCAGAAACTAGAAAAAGACATCCACTTATCCTAAAAAATCTAATTGTTGTGTTGTGAGGCCTGAGGTTCTTTCCTGTTGCTCACATGCAGAGGCCAATCTATGCCCCATACTCACCCTAGCATCATATTTTGCAGTATGTAGAACACAGTTGACACATTCCATTCAGGACAACGCATGGGTGAAAAGTAAGGAAGGAAAAATAAATATCACTATGCAATACCTCCATATAGATTTATGCCATAACATCTGCATGCAATACAAACTATATGTATCTCTGTTTTGCTGTGTAAGCTACCTTGCCACTAAATAAGCATGATTATACCAAGTTCCACTGCAACTACAGTATCTGTCATCACGCGCCTTTCTGATGTATCATGCCATGGGGGTGCTATGACATTTTTTTAAAGCTAGGTCAGCAGTGTTTCTGGGTGATACCACAAATGTTATAACTTACAATGACATCATCCTAAATGTCACATAAAAGATGCCGCCAGCTAGTTAGAACCACAAATAAGTACGATTTATCTGCGAATAACTGTCTCGTAGTCTGATATAAAAGCCAACTAGAATTTTGCTAACAAACAAGCTACGAGGCAGGGGCTCGAGCGCTCCTTCATAACATCAGTTGGTTAAGGGGGGCCTGATCGATTTTGATGCAACTCCACCATTTGGTATAGCGAATTTCACAAAGCGATTTCTTATTATATGCATAACTGACCTGTCAAACTTCTCTATAAATGCATCATATGCTGAATATGTGCAACATCATTATGGTGACAATTATTTAAAGCATAATGCATGGAGAGATGAGCAACATGTATTCACAGTTAAAATTGCCAACGGTAGTTACGATAGTGTGTAAAATATAACCTCATCACATCGCGGTGTGCACCAGCAACATACTTTACCTTTGCAATCCCTATTCCACCGGGACATACCGAATCATCCTTTTCTTGAGTAGAAACGGAGAGTTTTTACTCAAATATATTTGACATTCTCCCCATGTTTTTTGTCCCGCTCCTGTGGGTCGTCACTAGTTAATTCATTCATACATACATACATACATAAAGTAATAAACCCCGCCTATTTCTACAATTTCGATTATTTTTTAAACCTAACCGCACACTGCTAACCTTATGACTAACCCTAACGTTAAATTAAGACCAAAAGTTATTTTTAGTTTTCATTATATTAACGACTTTGTGGCTGTACTGTCTATAGTGGGGGAAAAATCCTGTACGGGTGACGTTAACATCCGGTTTCTTGATCGCCCGCCGTCGTAAGGAGCGAGAGAAGAAGCAAAGAGGCTGGATTTGACATTATTATTAAAATGTTTCATCAAGTACAATAAAACAATATACATTAAAAGCCAAAACTATAACATTGGATTGGGAATAGTCAGGGTGCAATGTTTTAGATTTGAAGGCAAACAAGATCATATGACACATTTCTAGCAAACAAAGGATTTGACCTATATAATGAATGTATTATTAAACTGATTCTTTCATCCATGTCCTCATTTTATCCATCATAACACACACATACAGTGCTTCATTGGAAACCCCCATGCATTTAGTAAGAGAGGAATATCTTCTGGTCATGGCTAACATTGGATTGTGGCTAGAAAATCTAGTTTCTCTTGTTTGAAAGGTCAAAAAGCCAGAAAGTCAATCACATCTTTAAAAGCTGGTGAACTTCTTGATTACAGCATCATAACTCATTTGTGGTATAAAAAAAGAGTGTAAAATCCTCATACCAATATCACCATCTACTGGTTGTATACAGCATACCAACGCTGACATCATTAACATGGTAAATCTGCTCTTCCAGTGTTTTTTTTCTGATAGGAACGTGCTTATGTCTCAATTCTCCACCCTTTATCCCTGAAATTTGATCGTACCCACATGGATTAAAAATGATAGGATTGGTGTAATGGCCACATGCTTACGCCAATCCTATGCTGTTAAATCTATGTGGGGCAGTGCACAAGTGCACACTTCAAGAAAAAGTGTGGAGAATTAGGACACACCTTTGATTGTCAGTCCTTTCCACCCAAACTGTAGTAGAAGCTAGTGTCTCTGCGATGTTGCTGCACAGGCATGTTTCTCTGTGTGTCCCTGAGCTTCTCCAAGTCAATCTCCAGCAGAACCATGCCTGTGTTCTCTCCTCCACAGTCCCCCATCACCACCCCCCAGGGGTCCACAGCCAGGGCGTGGCCGTACGACGAACGCTTCTCATGGTGACTGCCCACTTGGGCTGCAGCAAGGACAAAGCACTGGTTCTCAATGGCCCTGGCGCGAAGCAACACCTGCGGTTAGAAGAGCAGCGTGTTTTATATTGGTCCACATTCTTCAATACGGGTCCTAAAGAGTAGGATCCACAGGGGTTCTAGCCCAGTACTAAGGCACCTGAATCAACTAATGAAGTTTATGATTTGAATCAGGTGTGTAAGTATTGGACTGGAACAAAAGCCTGTATACCCTGTGGGTCCCCAAGACCATGTTCGAACAACACTGTTGTATTAAAACATAGAAATAGCAGTGCTAGAAATAGTAGCTAGTAGAAATTATAGTACAAGACAGAGGAAGATGTGTGTTTCTGCAAAAATCTATCCCACCTCCCAATGGGCAGCTCCTGTGGCCACAGTGAACGCTGACGGGTAGGTCAGAATCTCCGCCCCCTGTCGCAGCAGGGCCAATGACAGCTCAGGGAACCTCAGGTCATAACAGATACCCAGTCCCACCTGGAACACAATACAGTGACAGAATACTGGGGTGGTAGATCTATGAATCTGGTGTACAAAGATGGAGGTTAGTTGCAATAACAATTCAATGTGAGCAGGATTGGTAGAATCATAGAATGACCTTGCCAATGGGAGTTTGAACTGGAGGAATGAGGCTGGATCCAGGTATGGTGAAGGCACTCTCTTTTAAGGACACGCCTCTTCCTGGCAGCTCCACATCAAACAAGTGAGACTTCCTGTATACGGACACTATATCACCTGTAGGGTTAAGTGAAAGTGTCAGCACTTCAGTGTGTGTGTGTGTGTGTGTGTGTGTGTGTGTGTGTGTGTGTGTGTGTGTGTGTGTGTGTGTGTGTGTGTGTGTGTGTGTGTGTGTGTGTGTGTGTGTGTTCATACCCTTTTCATTTATGATGATGTGACTGTTGTAGATTCGCCTGTCCGTCTCCCAGTCATGCCCTCTCTCATGAAACCCTCCAAGAGAGAGCCACACGCTCAGCTTCCTATGAAAGGACAGATGTGGATTAACTGCAAAAACACTAATCAATAACAGAACAAGATGAGATGAAGTCTACCCATTCAATAATTATTATTAGACTAGGATGTAATAGAAATGAATAGAATAGACAACCACACTCAGTAGCTAGGAGTACTCACCTGGCAAGCAGTGTGTAGCGTGAAATAATGTCTCCAGTTAGCCTCTCAGACAGATTCAGGGTCTCCTCTCGACTAGAGCCGATGTAGTCAAACCCCTCAGGTAGGAACACCATGCTGGCTCCACCCTCTTTTGCCGCCTGCACCAATTGCTTGCAGGCAGTGAAGTTGGCCTCCTTGTCAGGGGTTGCGGTCACCTGGCACACCGCTGCCACTGGATGAGGCGATGATGATGACATCCTGGAAAGAAAGACACTTGAGTTTACATTAAGTCGGGCGGCAGGTAGCCTAGTGGATAGAGCATTGGGCCAGTAGCCAAAATGTTGCTAGATCAAATCCCAGAGCTGACAAGGTAAAAATCTGGCATTCTGCCCCGGAACAAGGCAGTTAGCCCACTGTTCCTAGGCCAACATTGTAAATAAGAGTTTGTTCTTAACTGACTTGCCTATTTTTTTTTTTAAGTCAAGCATCTAAAGGGTTCATGTTAGTGTAAGGGGTCAAAAATATGTGGCTAGTTATAATAGCTGAACATTACTCATTGACCTACATTCACAAGTCAGTGACACTAGTAGACCTTGACAGAAAATGAATTAAAGGCAATACATTTTAATTTTAGAATAACCAATTCAACCCTAATCCCCCATTTAATGGGCTATGGTAACAGACACATGCATTGTAAACAACGTTAAAAGGTTGACTGGTGTCGTTACCTTTGATGCACCCCAATGCAGCTCGAGCCCCAAGAAGAATGACAGTCCAGTAAATGTTTCACCCGAGTTCTTCTCAAACTGCACCTGAGCACGGACATTGGCTTAACGCAAGTGCCAAAACAAATCTGTCTGTGTCCGAATGAGCAACACCAGAAAATCTCTTCTTTGCTCGTGCTGTACTTTGGACTCTGTTTTAATTTAAAGTTAATGCAAAATCCAGTCAGTAAAGTATCAAAACATCAACAATGTAACTACCTACGTTGTGTTTGCGGCGCCAAATTGCACGACAACGAGACAAGCTAGTACAACATCCTTCATGTGTTGTTTTGATTACGATTTTCCTAACAGGCAATCACATGAGACAGCTCAAGATGGTAAGCCTTGGGCCCTCAGCCCCCACCACTAGCGACACCCTTCCAAGATGGCAGCGAACAGTAGCAGCACGGTTAGCAAACCCAGCAACATTATCGGGGGGAAACAATCAGGGCCGTCGGCCGAGCAGGTATCCCCACTCTCCTTTAACTCCTTAACTGTCCGAATATTCATGTGTTGTTAGCAAATGCTGTTTAATAGTTGCGGGCTTTGAGATACAAACCTGGACTTGCCAGTCACGCATCTGGCTAGTTAACGTTAGCAAGCTAGCTATCTAGCTAGCTCGCTCCCATCGTCTGCTTCCTACTAGTGTGTTCCTCAAAACTGATATTTTATGATTTAGAGGCCAAGTCTGGTATCAGTCGTATTCACAATACCCCATTGAGTTTATAATAATTTTAGTTAACTGAAATCTGTTAGCCTGACTACGTTTCTATCAGTATTCATTAACGTAAGATACTCAGGCGAATTGCAAGGAAGGGATTAGTTGTGCTGTCGAGCAGATGAGAAACTATTTCTGCCTGTCACAGTTCGTGCTATTAGCGTCGCTCTCCCTTGCCAACCAGTGGCATACAGAACCGCATTAGTAATACAGCCAGTTTGACAAATCACAAATAAACGACTATTGTATTTACTTGTAGCTAATCAATAAATGGTCTAATAATATTCCTTTTCCAGGTAGGCCTATATAACGAGGCTTTTTGCAACTTTGTTCAATCTAATGTAAGTTCAGAAATCTGTGTGTGTTGTGGCTGCCCTGAGTTGGTAGAGCATGGCGCTTGCAACGCTAGGATCATGGTTTCGACTCCCACTAGGGACCTGGGTACGAATATGTATGTATGCATGCACTACTGTAAGAGAGCTTTGACAATGACTAAAGTTGTTGCCCACGCAGGCCTTCCCGCAGGTCACCAGATTTTTCAGTCACTTTGTATTAAAGGGTTTGCTAAAGGGCATCTATTATAATGAGAGAATGTTTTAATGTGATCTGTTTGGTGTGTTCAAAAGGTTGTGGCTGCATTTCAGAGGATGCGCTCAGAACAGCGCAGCATGGCCTCAAAGGCTGCAGAGCTGGAGATGGAGATCAACGAGCACAGGTAACTACAGTACTAGTTACCGCTTCTATTTCACTCACTGTTCACCTCTGTGGACTTAACTATGGACTTGGCCACAGAGAGGAATGATCTTTGATCAGTCTGTAAGGCGTTAGAGATGAGAGATTTGGACACTGGGGGGTGAATCAAGTCTTCCCTGGATTCCTCATTTCCTCTCCTTGCCTCCCTCTCAAAATGCATTGGAGGAAAGGGTCCAAAGGGAGGAGCATAATGTCTTAACTTTTAGATTTTTGATATTCACACTTATTACATTCCTCTCACAACGTCTCTCTTTTTTTCTCAGCCTAGTCATCGAGACCCTAAAAGACGTGGATCCAACCAGGAAGTGCTTCCGACTGGTGGGCGGGGTGCTCGTGGAAAGGACAGTTAAGGAAGTCTTACCAGCTCTGGGAAGCAATAAAGAACAGGTAAGCTTTTGTTTGCTTGCTCTTTGGGGTATAATCCGGGGTTGCTGTAAAGCACTTTGTAATGACTGCTGTTGTAAAAAGGGCTGTCTAAAATAAGATTGCTTGATGAGAAGATGCCATTAATATATCAACTGTCAATATGTACATGATGTGGTGGCCATGAGTATAGTCCGACAGGGGAAGAAAACCTCTAACCTTCTGGTTCCAAAGTACTCCAGCCACACTACAGTCCAAACACTCCAGTTGCATAACGTTCCCAAGAGGGCAATCTCGCTTGGAAGTGTTTTTAATAAAGAAAAAGCACTAGAGCAACTGATGCCTCCGACAAGAATGCCGGCATTTACTACTTTATTTTCATTTCCTGACAATTCTGCATGTTAAATCACTACCGTTCGTTGACACCCAGCACATAATCAACTGCACACGATCAACGTTAATTATGGTGCGTCTTTCCTTTAACATAATTACCAATGCTATAGGTTGTTGCAATACTATCTTGTAAAACTAAATCACTGCTGATCATACATCATGATTATCATTCTGCTGTCCCCTCTCTTTTCCTTACAGATATCAAAGATTGTAGAGTCCCTCAACATACAGATGCAGACAAAAGGCCGGGAGCTCACAGAGTATCGGGAAAAATACAATATCCGATTGGTGGGAGAAGGAGAGGAAGGACAGGGCAAATCGGCAGCTACCTCCAATGGGAGCGGGTCTAAAGGCGGTGCCGGCGTTCTAGTTTCGTAGCTTTGTGTGTGGAGACTTTAGTGCGATAGGAAATTGTGCGGAATGCCATCGAGCATCGAGTCAGCACAGATCCTGGAAGGCATTTCAAAGGCAGAGTTTGACGTGTGTCTTGCATGAAAGAAATGATATAATTAACCAATGTCACAAGGGCCAGATTATCCAGAACATTCATTTCAGATCAAAGTTATCCATTTTCACCTGTATTTCAACAAAACTTAAACCAACATTTCACTCCCACTCTGGTTTAATTACAAGCCTTTCGCCTTTTACTCAAGACAGTGTTTCATCAAAATCTTACGGGATGATTGTTGTAAAAGACATGCCTTCTTGATGACCATGTATTGATTTGAAGTTTATTTATACTCTATTGTCAGTCATATTTCAATGTATATTATGATCCTGTTGTTGGGGGCTCTGTTTTTGAGGTTTGTCTCTGGCATGCTGTAAAATAATGCTTGCAAAAGGAATGACAATCTGATTGGAAAAACACTTCATAACAACGCACTGTATCATTTCAATCTTTCTTGAAGGTGCACTGTGCAGAAATAGCTCCGTCATTTCCTCATTGCTAAAATTCTAGTAGTTCTCCTAATTTCAGTTTGACAAAACAAGCAAGTGTAGGAAATCATTGTACGCTCTAAATTGCTGTGAAATATATTTTTCCATAACCAAAATATTGTATTTCCAGCTGTTGGAAGCTGGTGTACAAAACCTAAATTAAAGAAGCAAAAAAATGAAACTTAAGATCAGGGAGCATAGAAATTGCACGCACAGAACATATTTGCTGCTTCTTAGACTTGTGTTCGATGATAATGATAGATCTATAACTCACATTTCTATGTGCATTTGAGAAAATAAAAAAACAGTGTGCCCAGAGTATCTGGATAACGTAAAATCAGCCTCCCAAACGGCAGCCTGTTCCCTATATAGCGCACTACTTTTGCTGAGGGTGCCATTTCAGACACGCCCAGTCTCTGACAGCTGATGTATTGGTATAGTCTTAAGTGCCCCCAAAGTATCTGAAGCACACAGCCCTAAACTACATCATCTGTCACCATGTAGTTGTGTGGAGAAAATTCGTTTTTTTTTTGTGTGAATGTTTAGGAATAAAAATAAATGTAAACATGGTTTCTGATGTCTGCTGCTTTTTGCCTGTATATACATAATATATAAGTCATATTATACAATCAGTTTGCTGGTGGTCACTGTTTCAAGCGTCTTTAGAAAGCCGCCAGCAGTCTCGTTCTGCTGTGGGGACCCTTTCATGGGCAAATACCTGAAATACCACATGAAACAAACCTGGACAACATCTTCAGAGGATGTACCAGCTGTCATGAACAGAGCTATGGCATGCCATCCCCCGGCGCAAGTAAACTATACAGTACCTGTTAGAAGGGTGCGTTAATGACGTTCATACAGTACCCATACAAATAAGGTTTGGATTGTGTGTCCAGGGTAGGTGATGGAACTGTACACAGCAACATGCTCTTGGTACTTACTGTATATAATCGATCATTCATACATATATCACAATTTAGTAAAGTAAATAGTTTGGCTATACTAATTCGCAACATATGTTTTAATGTAACGTTAGAATAGTTTCATAGGAGGCAAAGGTACTGGTGGTTTTGACCAAGATCGTCTTTTTGGCAGATAGTGTTTGTACATTATAGCACTACTATTCGTGAGATGGGAAAATAATTGCCGACGAGGATGGGATTCGAACCCACGCGTGCAGAGCACAATGGATTAGCAGTCCATCGCCTTAACCACTCGGCCACCTCGTCCTCAACGTATATTTTAGAAGCAACAATACAATTTATCTCAAGTTCACGACAAACCAGTGTTTTTTATTTTATTAATTTTGCAATACTGGCTTTTCATATTCAAGATACCATTTTCATAAAAGTGCTAGCTAGCCGCACAGCATATTTGAACGCCCAGTTGTTTGCTATGAACACAATAAATGCTCCATTATGTCAAACTCTATATGCCCTTCTATTCTAGGGTTTGTGGTAACATGAAAAGCGCATAGACAATATCACAGTTGCCCCTACTCCAAACACACAAGGCGATGGTAGGAGATGGATGGAGATGGATGGAGATGGATGGATAAGAAAGTGAAGCATAGTGGTACGAATGAAGGAGGGAGTAAGAAAAATAAAGCGGGATAGAAAGGGAGAATGGGTTTGAAGGGGAGAGTGAGGTCTATGGAGGCAGAAAAGGAAGTTTGAGGAGAGCAACATAGTTTCCAAAGCTAGCCGCAGTTCGGAGGTAGAAAGTGCCGAGGAAGGGCAAGATAAATCGCGAGGGGAGCATGGAGGTGAGGACCATAAAGTGATTCTGAAGTTTAGGGAGGAAGGAGGAGTTGGGGCGATGAGTACGATAAGGTTGACGGCTGTGATAAAAGAGTTGATTGGGGAAGTTGTCAATGCTAAAGTGTTAAGAGATGGGAGCTTGTTGGTATTCTGTAAGGACATGGCGCAGAGGGGAAACGCTCTCAGAGTGGCGCAAATAGGGAAGTGTAAGGTGGTGTTGAGCAGCTGGACTGATCAAGCAGGGAAGCAGTGGATTAAAGGGGTGATAACAGGAGTGCCTGTGAGTGTTAGCACTAAAGAGGTACAATTTGAGAGGAGGCGTTCTAGTGTATTCAAAGATTGCAAGCAACAAGGGGTGGAGTTAGGGTAGATTCTGTTACTGTCTATTCTGTTACACTTCAAGGACTGGGTACTGCCAAATAAAGTAACCATAGGATATATGAGTTATTAGGTGAGGGCTTATGTACCAAAGCCTTTAAGATGTTATAACTGCCAGAAGTTTGGGTGTGTGGCAACAGTCTGTAAAGAGAAAAAGAGGTGTGCCAGGTGTGGAGGGGAGCGTGAGTATGGGAAGTGTAGGGATGGTGTACAAACAAAGTGCTGCAGCTGTGGTGGTGCTCATAATGGGTGTGCGGCAATGAAGCAGGCAGTGGAGGTGCAACAAGTGAGAGTGGAGAGAAGGGTGTCATATGCAGAGGCAGTGAGGGTGATCCAGGGAGATACAGGTTCAAGGGCGAGATGTTTAGGAGCATCTAGACCGGGGATTACGGGGCAGGTGGGCGGCAATATGGTATACATAGATATTTTTGTAAAGAAAATCTGCAATTTCGTGGTATCCAATTGGTAGTTACAGTCTTGTCTCATCACTGCAACTCCTGTACGGTCTCCGAAGAGGCGAAGGTTGAGATCCCTGAGTCCTCAGAAACACAACCCAACAAAGCCGCACTGCTTCTTGACACAATGCCCTCTTAACCCAGAAGCCAGCCACACCAACATGTCCAAGGAAACACCGTACACCTGGCGACCGTGTCAACGTGCATGCGCCCAGCCTGCCACGCCACAGGAGTCACTAGAGCGTGATGGGACAAGGACATCCCTGCCAGCCAAACCCTCCCCTAACCCGGATGACGCAGGGCCAATTGTGCGCCGCCCCATGGGCCGGCTGAGACAGCGCCTGGCCTCAAACCAGGATCTCTAGTGGCACAGCTAGCCACTGCAATGCAGTGCCTTAGACCACTGCACCACTTGTGGTTCGTAAAGACAGAGATGTAGGGGGGGGGGGGGGGGTGATGTGCTACCTTTTAAAAGCAAGTACGGGTGCTAGTGGTAGTGAACAACTAAAACCCCTGGAAGATATTGGACCTGGAAGTGCTGAAGAGGGTGGAGGGCCAGGATAGAAGTAATGTGGTGTGGGGATTTTAATGGGGGGGGCAGATGGATGGAAATGGCCAAGTAGAGGGAGAGGGAGAACGAGAGAGGAGCATCCTGGGGCACTAGATAGGAGGGAGGATAGGAGGGATGCTAACTTACTTCCTGGAGAGCAGGGGGTTAGTATCGCAACATCAGAGTGGGTTCAGGAACGGTAGGGGAACTATGGACCCAGTGCTCTGCTTAGAAACAGAGGTCAGGAAGGCTCAGGTGAACAAGGAGACTGTTGTAGCTGTCTTTTTTGATGTGGAGAAGTATGATATGATGTGGAAGGAGGGGTTGTTAATCAAGCTTGATATCATTGGGGTAGGAGGAAGAACGTACAACTGGATAAAGGATTTCCTGTTTGGAAGGTCTATCCTTTTGAGGGTGGGGAAGTCACTATCAGGCAGCTACCTGGTGGATAACGGTACACCACAGGGGAGTGTGATTCGTCCTCTGTTGTTCTCAATCATAATCAATAATGTTTACTCTCAGGTACAGCCAGATATTGGGAGGTTGTTATTTGCAGATGATGGGGCCTCATGGAAGAGGGGAAGAAATGTGCCATACGTAGTCAGGAAGTTACAGGAAGCAAGTGAGGAGGTAGAGCAGTGGGCATTAATGTGGGAATTCCGGTTCTCTGTAGAGAACTCAGACACTGTTCTTTACCAGAAGGAAGGTGGGAGATGAGGTATGCTTGAGGTTATATGGGAAAAACTTGGAGAGGGTGTGGTTCTTCAGGTTCCTTGGGGTAAACGTTGACACTAGACTGACCTGGGCAGAACACATTGAGTGTTGGGAAAGTGTAAGAAGGTGCTCAAATGTGATGGACTGTCTGACAGGGAAGGAGTGAGAGGCTGGGCGTTCCTCATTGAGGATAATGTAAGTTGCATTGATCCAATCTGTAATAGACTATGGCAGTATTGCGTATGGTTGGGCAGCCCAGACCTCATTGGAAAGGCTAGATGTCATACTGGAGCAAGGACTCGGAATATGTAGAGGGGTGTTTCGGACATCCCCAGTGGCTGCACTACAGGTGGAGATGGGGGATATGCCATTGCAGATTAGGAGACAGCAGCTGCCATTTTTTTTCACCTATATTTAACCAGGTAGGCTAGTTGAGAACAAGTTCTCATTTACAACTGGGATCTGGCCAAGATAAAGCAAAGCAAAGCAGTGCGACACACAGTTACACATGGAATAAACAAACATACAGTCAATAACATAATAGAGAAACAGTATATTTACAGTGTGTGCAAATGAGGTAAGATAAGGACATAGGCCATAGTGGGGGAATAATTACAATTTAGCAATTAAACACTGGAGTGATGAATGTGCAAGTAGAGATACTGGGGTGCAAAGGAGGGGGGGGGGGATGAGGTAGTTGGATGGGCTATTTACAGATGGGCTATGTACAGGTTTTTTTATTTTTATTTTATTTCACCTTTATTTAACCAGGTAGGCTAGTTGAGAACAAGTTCTCATTTGCAACTGCGACCTGGCCAAGATAAAGCATAGCAGTGTGAGCATACAACAAAGAGTTACACATGGAGTAAACAATTAACAAGTCAATAACACAGTAGAAAACAAAGGGGGGGTCTATATACAATGTGTGCAAAAGGCATGAGGAGGTAGGCAAATAATTACAATTTTGCAGATTAACACTGGAGTGATAAAAGATCAGATGGTCATGTACAGGTAGAGATATTGGTGTGCAGAAGAGCAGAAAAGTAAATAAATAAAAACAGTATGGGGATGAGGTATGTGAAAAGGGTGGGCTATTTACCAATAGACTATGTACAGCTGCAGCGATCGGTTAGCTGCTCAGATAGCTGATGTTTGAAGTTGGTGAGGGAGATAAAAGTCTCCAACTTCAGCGATTTTTGCAATTCGTTCCAGTCACAGGCAGCAGAGTACTGGAACGAAAGGCGGCCAAATGAGGTGTTGGCTTTAGGGATGATCAGTGAGATACACCTGCTGGAGCGCGTGCTACGGATGGGTGTTGCCATCGTGACCAGTGAGCTGAGATAAGGCGGAGCTTTACCTAGCATAGACTTGTAGATGACCTGGAGCCAGTGGGTCTGGCGACGAATATGTAGCGAGGGCCAGCCGACTAGAGCGTACAAGTCGCAGTGGTGGGTGGTATAAGGTGCTTTAGTGACAAAACGGATGGCACTGTGATAGACTGCATCCAGTTTGCTGAGTAGAGTGTTGGAAGCCATTTTGTAGATGACATCGCCGAAGTCGAGGATCGGTAGGATAGTCAGTTTTACTAGGGTAAGCTTGGCGGCTTGAGTGAAGGAGGCTTTGTTGCGGAATAGAAAGCCGACTCTTGATTTGATTTTCGATTGGAGATGTTTGATATGAGTCTGGAAGGAGAGTTTGCAGTCTAGCCAGACACCTAGGTACTTATAGACGTCCACATATTCTAGGTCGGAACCATCCAGGGTGGTGATGCTAGTCGGGCATGCAGGTGCAGGCAGCGACCGGTTGAAAAGCATGCATTTGGTTTTACTAGCGTTTAAGAGCAGTTGGAGGCCACGGAAGGAGTGTTGTATGGCATTGAAGCTTGTTTGGAGGTTAGATAGCACAGTGTCCAAAGACGGGCCGAAAGTATATAGAATGGTGTCGTCTGCGTAGAGGTGGATCAGGGAATCGCCCGCAGCAAGAGCAACATCATTGATATACACAGAGAAAAGAGTCGGCCCGAGAATTGAACCCTGTGGCACCCCCATAGAGACTGCCAGAGGACCGGACAGCATGCCCTCCGATTTGACACACTGAACTCTGTCTGCAAAGTAATTGGTGAACCAGGCAAGGCAGTCATCCGAAAAACCGAGGCTACTGAGTCTGCCGATAAGAATATGGTGATTGACAGAGTCGAAAGCCTTGGCAAGGTCGATGAAGACGGCTGCACAGTACTGTCTTTTATCGATGGCGGTTATGATGTCGTTTAGTACCTTGAGTGTGGCTGAGGTGCACCCATGACCGGCTCGGAAACCAGATTGCACAGCGGAGAAGGTACGGTGGGATTCGAGATGGTCAGTGACCTGTTTGTTGACTTGGCTTTCGAAGACCTTAGATAGGCAGGGCAGGATGGATATAGGTCTGTAACAGTTTGGGTCCAGGGTGTCTCCCCCTTTGAAGAGGGGGATGACTGCGGCAGCTTTCCAATCCTTGGGGATCTCAGACGAGATGAAAGAGAGGTTGAACAGGCTGGTAATAGGGGTTGCGACAATGGTGGCAGATAGTTTCAGAAATAGAGGGTCCAGATTGTCAAGCCCAGCTGATTTGTACGGGTCCAGGTTTTGCAGCTCTTTCAGAACATCTGCTATCTGGATTTGGGTAAAGGAGAACCTGGAGAGGCTTGGGCGAGGAGCTGCGGGGGGGGCGGAGCTGTTGGCCGAGGTTGAAGTAGCCAGGCGGAAGGCATGGCCAGCCGTTGAGAAATGCTTATTGAAGTTTTCGATAATCATGGATTTATCAGTGGTGACCGTGTTACCTAGCCTCAGTGCAGTGGGCAGCTGGGAGGAGGTGCTCTTGTTCTCCATGGACTTCACAGTGTCCCAGAACTTTTTGGAGTTGGAGCTACAGGATGCAAACTTCTGCCTGAAGAAGCTGGCCTTAGCTTTCCTGACTGACTGCGTGTATTGGTTCCGGACTTCCCTGAACAGTTGCATATCACGGGGACTATTCGATGCTATTGCAGTCCGCCACAGGATGTTTTTGTGCTGGTCGAGGGCAGTCAGGTCTGGGGTGAACCAAGGGCTGTATCTGTTCTTAGTTCTGCATTTTTTGAACGGAGCATGCTTATCTAAAATGGTGAGGAAGTTACTTTTAAAGAATGACCAGGCATCCTCAACTGACGGGATGAGGTCAATGTCCTTCCAGGATACCCGGGCCAGGTCGATTAGAAAGGCCTGCTCACAGAAGTGTTTTAGGGAGCGTTTGACAGTGATGAGGGGTGGTCGTTTGACTGCGGCTCCGTAGCGGATACAGGCAATGAGGCAGTGATCGCTGAGATCCTGGTTGAAGACAGCGGAGGTGTATTTGGAGGGCCAGTTGGTCAGGATGACGTCTATGAGGGTGCCCTTGTTTACAGAGTTAGGGTTGTACCTGGTGGGTTCCTTGATGATTTGTGTGAGATTGAGGGCATCTAGCTTAGATTGTAGGACTGGCGGGGTGTTAAGCATATCCCAGTTTAGGTCACCTAACAGAACAAACTCTGAAGCTAGATGGGGGGCGATCAATTCACAAATGGTGTCCAGGGCACAGCTGGGAGCTGAGGGGGGTCGGTAGCAGGCGGCAACCGTGAGAGACTTATTTCTGGAGAGAGTAATTTTCAAAATTAGTAGTTCGAACTGTTTGGGTATGGACCTGGAAAGTATGACATTACTTTGCAGGCTCTCTCTGCAGTAAACTGCAACTCCTCCCCCTTTGGCAGTTCTATCTTGACGGAAGATGTTATAGTTGGGTATGGAAATCTCTGAATTTTTGGTGGCCTTCCTGAGCCAGGATTCAGACACAGCAAGGACATCAGGGTTAGCAGAGTGTGCTAAAGCAGTGAGTAAGACAAACTTAGGGAGGAGGCTTCTGATGTTGACATGCATGAAACCAAGGCTTTTTCGAACACAGAAGTCAACAAATGAGGGTGCCTGGGGACATGCAGGGCCTGGGTTTACCTCCACATCACCCGCGGAACAGAGAAGGAGTAGTATGAGGGTGCGGCTAAAGGCTATCAAAACTGGTCGCCTAGAGCGTTGGGGACAGAGAATAAGAGGAGCAGTTTTCTGGGCATGGTAGAATATATTCAGGGCATAATGCGCAGACAGGGGTATGGTGGGGTGCGGGTACAGCGGAGGTAAGCCCAGGCACTGGGTGATGATGAGAGAGGTTGTATCTCTGGACATGCTGGTAGTAATGGGTGAGGTCACCGCATGTGTGGGAGGTGGGACAAAGGAGTTATCAGGGGTATGAAGAGTGGAACTAGGGGCTCCATTGGTGCAGTGATCTGTGAGCTGCTCTGACAGCTGGTGCTTAAAGTTAGTAAGGGAAGTATTGGTCTCCAGCTTCAGTGATTTTTTTTCAATTCATTCCAGTCATTGGCAGCAGAGAACTGGAAGGAAAAGCGGCCAAAGGAGGAATTGGAATTGGCGAAGGCAGAACACAAGCTTTGGGTGGGTGGGTGTATTGCTACTGTGTGGGAAGGAGCGAGGCTGAGATCCAGTATGAGGGAGAAGGGGATACAGGAAATTAGTTTAGAGTATATTGAGTAGAACGTCATTAGATATAGTCACACATATTTTATATTTTTAAGAGCAACGGGCTGGCATGTAGGATTTGGTTTCTCTCCGTACTCCAGTACAGTAGGTGTCGGTAATGCACCATAAAGTTGGATGCCAATCGCTGATAAACCCCATCGAAGAAGAATAACACGTCCTAACGTCTTGTTGATGTTCCTGAAACGCTATGAGATAGACAGAACCGCAAAGCATCAGATATGAAGGAGGCACGTACAATGATTTCACGATCTAAAATCGAACCCTGTGTCAGCACTGCGTGGTTTCAACGACACGAGATATTCGAGCTCCCCCAGGTACCCAAATTGCCAAATTAGCTAGCTAGCGCCGTGTAGCTAGCTAGCTAGCTAGCCAACTAGCAGTGGTAGATTGGATACCTTCCTGAGGCATATTGCTCAATTATTTTTGACTTGCTGCATGTGGTGTACATGTAAAGGTCGGGAATGCATTTATCTAAGAAATGTTCCGCGTTCAAAGTGGTGCTCGGCGCTCTGGTGCTCGTGGCACTCTTACAAATGATCTACCTCTCCTTCCTATCGAAACTGCACGGTAAGCAGCAGCGCTACCGATACTCAGAGCTCTTCGGGACCTCTGGCAAGAAAAATGCCAACCCGGAGAAAAACTCACGGAAAGAGCGTCTCAGGTACTCTCTGTCCACAGGGGGTATCTTTGATCCCACCGGACAATACCGCGTGTACAAGAACTTGATAAAAAGCGATTTCTCTACCAATCAGAAACCAGGAGCGGATGCCAACTCTCACTTCTTGGCCTTAGCAACGCACACATCCATCAACAACTTGCACCACCTGAATTCTTTAGTGGAAAGGTGGCAAAACCCTCTCTCTGTGGCCATATTCGCTCATGGTCAAGATGTCAAGTTTGCCACAGCCCTGGTCTACGCCCTCACCATCTTCTGCCCTCAGATCCAGGCCTTGGTGGACTTTCACTTGGTGTGCCACTCTGGGCAGATGGCCAGTTTCCCAGAGCAGGACCGGGAGCATTTCACCGGGCTTGAGGACTGTGCCGCTGTGTTTGCCAGGCTCGAGACGCACCGAGACAAATACCAGAACTACGCCATCGGTGGAAATGGAAACGTCTCCTACCCGAATAATCTCCTTCGGAACGTTGCCCGTGGCGGCACGGAAGCCAACTACATCCTGGTCATCGACATCGACATGGCGCCCAGTGCTGAACTCCACCAGCAGTTTCTGGCACTGGTCATGAGACGTGAACCCGCCACGGACGAGGTCTTCGTGCTGCCCGCCTTCGAGATCCGCCACGTACGCAAGATGCCTGCCACCAAGTCGGAGCTGGTGCAGCTGTATCAGGTGGGCGAGGTGAGGCCCTTCTACGAGGAGCTATGCCCGCGGTGCCAGGCCCCCACAAACTACTCTCAGTGGGTGAACAGACACAGTCAGGGTTTGGGCCCCCTGGATGTGGCCTATACATTATCCTGGGTGGACCCCTGGGAGCCCTTCTACATTGGGCACCGCACCGTGCCCTTGTATGACGAGAACTTCAGGCAGTACGGCTTCAACCGCATCAGCCAGGTATGTGCTGTATGGATACGGGTAACCGGGTACTCTAGATTGCAGTGGAGATGCGGCACATGTGTGTGTATGGTTGCACACAGTTAGGGCTTCATTACATCAACTGACACCGTACACTGCAGAACCCTTGCACTGCAGTAAAATATATAGTGTCTTTGGAAAGTATTCAGACCACTTCACTTTTTTCATGTTTTGTTATGTGATAACCTTATTCTAAAATAGATTTTAAAAATCCTCAGGAATCTACACACAATACCCCATAATGATGAAGCGAAAACAGGTTTTCAGACATTTTTGTAAATTTATAAAAAATAAATAAATACAGAAATACCTTATTTACATAATTATTCAGACCCTTTGGTAGGAGACTCGAAATTGAGCTCAGGTACATCCTGTGTCCATTGGTCATCCTTGAGATGTTTATACAACTTGATTGGAGTCTACCTGTGGTCAATTCAATTGATTCAATTGACATGATTTGGAAAGACACAACCTGTCTATATAAGGTCCCACAGTTGACAGTGCATGTCAAAACAAAATCCAAGCCATGAGGTCGACAAAATTTTCCTTAGAGCTCAGACAGGATTGTGTCGAGGCACTTATCTGGGGAAGGGTACCAAAACATTTTCCCCCTAATACACAGTGGCCTCCATTCTTAAATGGAAGAAAGTCCTTGGTCAGAGAACCCGATGGTCACTCTGACACAGAGCTCCAGAGTTACTCTGTGGAGATGGGAGAACCTTCCAGAAGGACAAGCATCTCTGCAGCACTCCACTAATCAGGCCTTTATGGTAGAGTGGCCAGACAGAAGGCACTCCTCAGTAAAAGACACATGACAGCCCACTTTGAGTTTGCCAAGAGGCACCTAAAAGACTCTCAAACAATGAGAAACTAGATTATCTGGTCTGATGTAACCAAGATTGAACTCTTTGGTCTGAATGCCAAGCATAACGTCTGGAGGAAACCTGGCACCATCCCTACGGTGAAGCATGCTGGTGGCAGCATCAAGCTGTGGGGATGTTTTTCATTGGCAGGGACTGTGAGACTAGTCAGGATTGAGGGAAAGATGAATGGAGAAAAGTACAGAGATCCTTAATGAAATCCTGCTCCAAAGCGCTCAGGACCTCAGACTATGGCGAAGGTTCACCTTCCAACAGGACAATGACTAAGTGTAACCGATGTGAAATGGCTAGCTAATTAGTGGTGGTGCGCGCTAACAGTGTTTCAATCGGTGATGTCACTCTCTCTGAGACCTGAAGTAGTTGTTCCCCTTGCTCTGCGGCTTTTGTGGAGCGATGGGTAACGATGCTATGTGGGTGTCAGTTGTCTGTGTGCAGAGGGTCGAGCCCGGGTATGGGCGAGGGACGGACTGAAGTTAAAAACTGTTACATTGATGCTGTTGACCCGGATCACTGGTTGCTGCAGAAAAGGAGGTCAAAAGGGAGGTGAGTGTAACCGATGTGAAACGGCTAGCTAGTTAGCGGTGGTGCGCGCTAATAGCGTTTCAATCGGTGACGTCACTCTCTCTGAGACCTGAAGTAGTTGTTCCCCTTGCTCTGCAAGGGCCGTGGCTTTTGTGGCGCGATGGGTAACAATGCTTCATTGGTGACTGTTGTCGGTGTGTGCAGAGGGTCCCAGGTTCGAGCCCGGGTAGGGGCGAGGGGACGGGCTAAAGTTATACTGTTACATAAGTACACAGCAAGACAACGCAGGAGTGGCTTTGGGACAAGTCTCTGAATGTCCTTGAGTGACCCAGCCAGAGCCCGGACTTGAACCTGATCGAACATCTCTTTACATAACTTTTAGCAGAATAAAGTATCACCATTTCATGTTGTCCCCCTTACCTCTTCTCCCCCTTCTCCTCTCCACTCCCTAGGCCTGTGAGCTCCATGTGGCAGGCTACAGGTTCTCCGTGCTGAACGCTGCCTTCGTGGTGCACAAAGGGTTCAAAGTTCAGGGCGAGTTCCACAGCAGGAAAGACGAGGAGAACCGAAGGAACCGCCTGCTCTTCCGCAGCTTCAAGGAGGGCCTGAAGACCAAGTACCCCTCCTCCCCTCGACGCTGCTGAGGAGACCAGGTGAGAACACTGGTGCCTGATTGACACTATACGGTGAATCAATGGGTTGGCCTGGTTACGCAGCCACCGTAGTTGCTGGTATCGTGCTAGGGATGATATCCAAGCCAACAGTACGGTCTGGCCCTATAGTGTGATGCAGCATTGGATCACTTCTCCCCTAAGTATGGCTCTAGGGGTTGATTTGGAGAAGTTCACAAGACTTCTGTCCAGCAAGAAATCAACAAATGACTCGCTACACTACAACATGAGCCAGTCTGGTCCATCAATTTCTGCAAATTTTTCTTTCATTCAACCCCTGGAGAGACACCTGACTACTAGGGTTTCTTCATCATCGTTACCTATGTATTTACAGTGAGGGTGGTACTATCATTTCCAGTGGTTTCCAGTGCCCTCTGACCTTCATCCAGCTCGAGGAGAACAAAACATTGAAACTTTTTACTTACAGAGTATTTGTGACACAGAATATTTTGTAAATATGACCTTGTTCTATATAAGTTGGGACACTACCATAGAGAGATGCAGTCTATGTAGCAGGAAAGAGTGAGTGGTCTGGGTCTACCACTGTTATGATACCAGCATGTTAACTGGAAAAAGTTAGTTATTTAATATCTGCAGGTTTTACAAACACTGGTGAATGTTTAGAGAGACTGTAAAAGCAATGGATAATATACATGTTATTCACTACTACTGACATAGATACTCTATTTAATTGAAATGCTCACTTATTTATGAAGGATTAGATTGTTATGGTTTGTGAATATTTGAAGTGTGAAGTGTTTTGTGAACACTGATGTTGTTTTCTTAAAGGTGATCAGCTGTTCAGGTCACGTACAGTGTGTAGGCCCTAGCGTCCGTCCCAAATGGCACCCTATTCCCTATAGACTAGACTATTAATAGAACAATAGGGTGCCAATCGGGACCTACCCATAGTCTGCATCCTGGATATTTGGCGTGTGAACATATGGTACAGTATTACTATTTTCTGCATAGATGGGGACTGACTCGTTAGACCTGTGAAGAACTTACTGTAGCAGTAAGAGAAGAGAAGCTCTGTACTCCAACCACTAATAAATGTTGTTTTTAGTTATTTGGGAGTACATTTTTAATTACATTTTGAAAGTTTACATATTAGTGAGAGATTTTTCAAATGTAATGTTTTCTCCCTGACTTGAGGGTGGTTCAAGTTGTCCGAAAGTAAATGTCCAAGGTTTGTTTGGATTCCTATTAAAAAACAACAAAACTTTAACTTCATTCTTAAATTGCTTTTCATTAACTTTTCATTAAATTGCTTTTCATTTCATTTGGAGTGGAAGTTAATTGGCTGAACTATGTTACTACATTATTTAAAACGATCAAAATATTTTTTGACCATTTCAATTTGCTATGTAGAACGTTTTTTTGGCACACACTTGTGTGTAGTAGCAACACACACCAGCAGAAGGCAATGGCGTGAAGGTTCTCCATGTTCAGAGGATATATCTTGTAGGACTACAGTTCTTGTTCTGTTGATTCTAAATCAAGTTCCTGAGTATGTCAATCCAGTAGATTTTCATGCTAACCATATACTTCTTAAATGATTGGGAAGGTGTTTACATCTCAGATAAGTCTTCAGCTCCAGTCCTCCAGTACCCCCAACAGCACACATTTTTGTTGAAGCCCTGGACAAACACACCTGATTCTACTCATTGAGGGATTGATGATTAGTTGAGTCAGGTGTGCTTGTCCAGGGCTAAAATTAAAATGTTGTGCTGTTGGGGGTACTGACTTAGATGATTGGATGCAAAAACTACACATTAGGTATATCTCAATTTCTCTCCCGTTTTTTTAATGAATTCCGTTGTCAATTCAGGAAGTGGAGAAGTCAACATATATAAAACAATGGACAGTTATCCATTCATGAATTTGCAAGTGAACTTGTATCTTTCCATCCGAGCAAACTGTATCTGTAGTGTGGTGTTGTTCACAGCTTGTGAGGCCACAACATGTCTGAGTTTAAAAGATATCCCTAAACCGATGGGAGCTAACGCCAAAGGTGATTCGCCCTAACATCCAATTAAAGGCCCCTTTTTACTAATCAACATGACCTGTATTGAAGTAAACTCTACCGAGCCCTGTGATTTGCCTAACGCCTGATAGGGGTATGTTGAATTAGATCTGTAAGGCAGACACACATCTAGTAGGGTTGCGTCCCAATAATATCACATTATTTTGAAATGTGCGATCGTTCACTAGTTTCCCACAAATCTGAAAGCATTGGGAGGGTGGACGAGGTGGAGTCAAGGGTTAGTGGAAGTTCCCACCATATTTCTTATTATACCAGTAATGTCCTTTCAAATCAGTGTAGTGAAGTGAACAAAGGAGATATTATTGGGACGTAGCCTAGAAGTCTTCCAATATGAGGGAACTACAGAGCAACACTGGAATGGCCTAGCCGCAAGTGACATTTTTTTCACTTCATGGTGGTGTTTTTTTGTTTTTTCTAACCTAATGTATTTCTAGGGGGAATCATAGGCCTTCATAGGCTGCGTTTACACAGGCAGCCTAATTCTGATATTTTTCCACTAATATTGGTCTTTTTTTCCAATCAGATCAGCTCTTTCGCCTATAACTGGGCAACAAAAATCTAAATTGGTCTGCCTGTGTAAACACAGCCGTATAGGCATATCTGAAAACCAAACTGGAAATGCTATATTTTTTCATAACGAGTAGGGACTAAAGACTTGCGAAACAGTCTGTCGCAAGTTATTATGGTATAAAAAGTATACATTTATATGACAATCTCTCATCTCCGTTTTATAGAGAAACTTAATAGCAACAACACAAGTTAATGAGGTTAGCTGACTAGTGGTGTGGTGTGACGGTTGCCACGTGAGAACGTTCGTGACAAAGTGACATTTTTGTGGCTAAGCCGCCTTGCGTTCCCGAACCAGGTGGAGAGACAAAGAAGAGAATAACACGCCATCACTGCTGCTGGACACTTGGTTCATCATACCAACCCGTTCAGCTCATAATCTCAACACCAGCTGAACATTTCTTGGAAGTCTTCCTATCTAAACTGATACACATATCCTCGCTCACCCCAACAACTCCACTTCACAACCATATCTTTTTTTTTAAAATCTTCCTTCAACATTCTTTTCTTTTGTTGTTTATTTTTTGTGTTCCTCTCCTTTATCTCACAGGACCAATGACTATTAGCATATTGTCTCTTCCTCTCTCTCTGATTCCCTACCCTTCTCCTCAGTGTCTCCCTCAGCCCCCTCCTTAGTAACCCCCACCTCGTCCCATCCATGGTGTTTGGGTGGGGGGGTGGGGGGTGGGGGTGGTATTAAGCAGGTTTGGTGAGGTAAAGTGGGGTTTATCTCCACAGCTTTGGAGAGCTGCAGCTTATTTGGGTCAGGGAGCTTTACGACAAGAGCAATTAGGGCTGGCCTCTATGTGGAGCTAGCAGGAGGCCTACCACTGGATTAGCAAGGAGAGGAGGAGGTGTGTTTCACACAGTGTGTGTGTGTGGACAGCTTCTGTACTACGGGGGGAGGCCAGACCAGCTGGATACCCCGGCCTAGTGGTGTTTTATTTTGGTGGGGGGGGGGGGGCTTTGTGGAGTGAGGAAGCAGTGACCCCAAAACTAGGTCTGGAGAGTCATGTGTGTCCCAAAATGGCACCCTATTCCCTTTATAGTGCACTACTTTTAACAGCCCTATGGGCCCCGGTCGAAAGTAGTGCATTGTAAAAGGAATAGGGTGCCATTTGGGACGTACACATATATTAAAGTAGTGCTGAATGACCTGTTGTCTATGGCCACAGCATGTTAAACAGTCAGTAATTGAAAAGGTTCACCATTAAAACCTTATTGTGTGCTGCTAATGACAGGCTACCTCTGTTGATTGACCATTAGAGAGCACTTGACTGGTAAATCAATCAATCAATGCCCTTCTTAATTGATTGCCCCTTAGGGGATAAGTAAAGTTTTATGGAATTGAATTGAACCACAACTCTGTCTCTGTATGCAGAGTTGAATAACATAACTGTATGATGCAGTACAGGATAAATGCTGTCTGGTTATCTCAAGGTGCATTTTGAGTCATTGTGTGTCATTGAAACAACATTGAGGTAAGTTAAATAAAATGTCACCAACTAGAAAAGGGAAATCAAATCTGCCCTACACTCTCCAAGTAGAAGTTGATGAGTGTTCCATGTCTGATGGGTCTGCCTGAATTCAACTGAGGTCACTCTCAAGCTGATAGGTCATGACCGATCAACAACATGTTAACTTAACTATGACTTATTTTTTATTTTAATCAAAAGTAGCTTTTGACTACATGGAAATGTTTGTTTTTTTAATACTTAAGTAATATCCTAACTATAAAACAAATAGGACTACACTTCAGTAAAATGTGAGAAGTGCTTGTGTCTCAGGGTGAGAGGAACAGGTCAAACACAACGGGACTTTGTATACATTTCCCCAAAAAGGTGAGACATCTGTCTGAGGGGTGAGAGGAACACGTCAGCTTTTGTCACCTGGTAACACTGAACTCCGGGAGGGAGTGATCTGTCTCACTTAGACGAGTGTGAGCTTATCAGTCATCAAATGGCAGCTTCAGGAGTAGGTTATGCTTATTGAACGAGTTCCCACCGATGCACCCAGATTACTCTGGCCAGTTAAGTCCAGTGTTCTTGGACACCCTGGCTGCTAGCACCTTAAACGTATCCTGCTAACACGTCTTCCTTCCACCCTCCGCCCCCCTGGTATCCAGCTAGTAGGGGCTGTTCTTATAGGGCGTGACACTGACCGGGGGCAAAGACAATCAGGCCTAACGGATCACGGTAATCTCTCTCACCGAGCCTCACCAGCGCCTTGCTTTTAGCCTCCAGGTCCTCCTCGCCTCTTTCGCCTTCAAGTCGTCTTCCCCGCTGTCCAGCGGCTTCCTAGAAGCCTCCTCCAAATTCTCCCCTCCTCCCCACTGTTGCATGAATTCATCAAGAGCGAACAGACGGACGGTGGCGGGCAGGGCGTCCCCCTCTGACACATAGTTGCACACTGTCACGTGCACTGAGGCTCGAACACATACATACAGACACACACACACACAACAAGGAACCAACAAGTTGGAGCAGGAACCTACTGACCTGACACTGGTCACACGGAGCTAAATTAAACCTGTCTCCTCGATCGATGCGCTAATGCAAGATCCTCTATCACAATCATTTAGTAACAGATGAAGGATGACATGATATTGACTGTATTTGTACACCAGCTGCACATTCATTGGGCCCTCAGCTTGGGACCCCAGTTAGGATTTGACATGATACATGTTGTATTGCATTAAGACTAAGTGGAGGCGAGTGCACCAAGAGGGGATACAATAAATCAGGATCAATGAGTTAGCCAGCTAACTTTTGATAAACAACCAGAAATAACAAGGATTTTCTGGTTCATTGAAAAAGCTACACTTAGATTATTTAGGTAAATTAGCTGGCTGGCTAACTCCTTGATCCTGCTTTGTAGTAAACCTCTCTGGTACACACTGTGGTAAACATGTTTTTCCTTAACAAAAAGCAGTAGAAATAGTTTCCATTTGTTAAACGTCGCTCAATAATAAAGACAATTATAGAGTGCTGGGTCAGTAACCGAAAGGTCGCTGGTTCGAATACCCGAGCCGACAAGGTGAAAAATCTGTCTGTACCCTTGAACAAGGCACTTAACACTATTTTGCTTCGGGGACATTGTACTACTATGGCTGATCCTGTAAAACAAGACATTCACTCGCTGGAAAATAAAACATTTGTATTTGTTATGAATTGATAATAACCATGCTAACAATGTGTCTCAAAATGTGCATCTCTGAGTATCTATCCATCAATCAATTACTTAAGTCTCTTCGGTGCTCTTTAGAGTAATTATGAGCTCAGGTCAGTGTGTATGTAGTACTCTCCTATCAGTGCCTCTAGATGACACACAAACAAATGTTATGCATGAGCCTTTAAGCACTCTTAAATCACCATCCTCTTCATCCCTCCCCCACTCTTCACTCTGTCCACCTGTCCCTCCCGCGGCGCCCGTTGGCTGACCACCTCTCCTCTGACGGGCGTGGCTGTGGGTGAGGCGGGAGGGAGGATCAGAAGAGGTAAGTCACTGAAGCAGGAATTAATGAGTATTAAAGTATTAGGTGAGAATAAGTCCTACCTCTAAGCCATTTAGCATTTCTAAACAACTCCAATAACACCTGTTATATCATTGAGTCGCAGCGAGGCTGCATAGCATGAGAATGAAATTATTTCCCCTTGAGAGACAGCTAAGACAATAAAGACATGATGGCCAAACTGGTGAGTGAAAAGTTATCAGTGAGTTCGCAGGTATGGAGACTTGAAAGACAAGTACACATTTTAAACACAATGTTTATGAGTATGATAGTCAATTGGACTACAATTGGTAAAGGAGTGATAACCATCAAATATAACTCAATACCAATAGAATTGAGACTCCAATCCAAATCCACAGAACTGCCTATTGAGTTGCAGACGGAATGCAAGAAGCGAACAGTGAATAGTTTTTTTGACACAGGGCTTCTAAGATTTCAAAGAATTGTAAGACTCTCTTTCATTTCCTTGGATATTCTCTTCTAGTCTCTGGGTGATGATGTCATGGCGGCAGGGTGGCTGTAGTTACATATGAGGACACTGAGGTCCGACCCTGGGTCATTTTTTTTTTTGTAAAAAAAATATACATACAGACTCAGTTGGGGTCTCAACTTACTGTTGAGAGTTAGAATAGTAGAATACATAAGGTGAAATTTTGAAACTTAGTTGTGCATCAGCAGTTTTCCTCTTATTATGTCACTCAATCAGCCCATGTCAGTATAACATTTTTAAATTGGTAAATCAGTCTAGTTAGTTTAGCCAGCTTTCTAAACCAGTAGTAATCATGGCCATATTACCTACCTGGCATATGCTTGCAGGACACATGCCCAGGGGCCCAGACCCCCAGGGGCCCTGACCTCCAGGGGCCACCCATTGATTTTGTTAGTCACTCTCACTTGGATATCATATGGCATAAATCATGCCGAAGTGTGTAGAATTACAGGAAATGTACAAATGTAGCAACAAAAGAGTCTTGTAAAGCAAATGTATTTGTTTACCTTTTCTCAATAAAATACTTTTTCTGCTAACAGATCCCTCTGTACGTATTACATTATAGTTTTTAATCCCAGTGCTGTATAAATGTGAGTTATTGTGTAGCGGCTAATAGTATAGCTCATAAGCTGTGTGTCTGAAGATCAGGGGTGAATGAAGCTACAGCAGCCAATGTGATAATGGCTGGGGTCATTTGTGCTTGTTTTTGCTGTGCTCCTAATAGCATTTTAGAGTTTTAAAATTGTATACAAATCCAGTAAATGACCTTTACCTTTCTAAAAATGTCAAGACAGACATCACCATGACCACTAATAGCCACCAGGATCATCTCCTATAGTACAAAACAAAACAAAGTATGAAAATGTATGCACTCTACTGAAAGTTGCTCTGGATAACAGCGTCTGCTAAATTACAAAAATGTAAATATGTAGTTCTTGTAGCCTTTGGTGCTAGTCACTAATGACAGATTCAGAGCACAAGGGCCAATGGCCAGCCCAGTAATTAAACAAACAAACCCTGAAAGTGATCCGTCCACCCACCCATCCGTCTCTGGATCTATTTTCTCCTGCAGAGAGCCTAAATTAGAATGTGTCGTCAGTTGGTCGGTTAGCCACCGAGAGGAGATCCCCTTGTGTAAACTAATCTTCACACACAGCAGTGGATGATACCTTCGTTAGGGTGGATCCATAGAAATAGTATTACTAGAGAGCGGGCATCTCCATCCAAGTGGCGATTCCATGATGGGTGGCCAGAGCTCGTGCTTCAACTTCTATGGGTGGTGGAGTACTTTCTGGGACTGTATCAGGAGGATGGGCCATTAACTGAAGCGGAAAAGAACATCTCATTATGATATATAATCTCTGTTCGGCTTTATGACCCCCCGGTGACATCTAGACGAATTTGACCATTGATTCAAGTTAGAAGGGATTTTCTGTAGAATCTCTCCTGGAAATGAGATGTGTGTTAGTTAGGTAACTTGTCATTGTGGTAAATATTGTACAATGTGGTAAACATTTTGGGGGTTTCATTTTCATTAGCATGAAAAGTTACATAGACAGATAGCCTTTATGCTTTTTAGTTGTGTTTGAAAACCTATTCCTGTGGATATCATCATATCACAGGGAGAAAATTATCAACCCGCCATACACTGTACCTCTCAACAACAACAAAAAAAGTCTACTGATATTTAGTACAATGCAAACAACAAAAACAGGTATGTTGTGAACACGTGGTAAATGCTGGTTCAAATAAGAGCTCTGCGGTGTCCTTCTGACTGTTAAGATGAGATGAGGATTCCCCCTTGTCTTTTGCTCTTTCACCTCTATAGCACCGCTCAACAGCGTCAGGGGAAGTGAATATATTGTTTGTTTGGTGCTGCGAGGGAGGCCCTGCTAGGTGAGGAAGGAACAGGGGAGCAGGCGGGACACTAGACCTGTCTGAGAGTATACTGGTATTGAGTTGCAAATGCATTTGTAATTAGCCCCTACTTCACTTGCAGGGAGGGAATTAGTGTGTTTGTGTTGGTGTGTTACGCTTATGCGAGTGTGTGTGTGCTTACTGCGTGTGTTTCGCTGTGTGTGTGTTGACCCCATTTTCTTTGGGGAGAAATGGGGGTTGGGGCCAATGATGAGTAAATAATGGTAATTAGTTCTCCTCCCAGTTGCTTGTTAATTGTGTTGTGTTGTGGATTTATACAGCATGGTTGGATGGATAATACCCCGCCCACAGGGCCTAACACCCCCTGCCTTTCCTGATGGCAAAACCAACAGCTAGTTTTTAAGCAGGGCTTCTTGCTTAAGCCTAATTAATTATGCCAAGTGGGGTTCCACCATCATAATGCCTTGGACTGCATCACAAATGGCTCTCTCTTCTCTATATGGTGCACTACATTTTCCCAAGGCCCATAAGACTCTGATCAAAAGTAGTGCACTATTTTTAGGGAATAGGGTACCATTTGGAACGCAGACCTTGTCTTGTCCAGAAAGGGGAAGAGGGGAGGGGGGTACGGGAAGGGGGTCCAGATATGCGCATATGGTCACAGAATTAATTAGAACAAAAATGTACACAAATGTATTATGTTGTATCTCTGTAGAAGTAGTGGTGTTATAGCACATTCTGCTTTGAGATCTTAGTTGTTTAGTCACATAACTTATGAGATCATTTTTTTCGGCCATGTAGCTAAACCATCCCGTTGTTAACTTTCTTGCCTTTATAGTCAATATTGCACTCTTGCAAGTTTACAAGCTGAACAAAACACACTGGAGAGTTGGTGAAGCCGCAGTACATGCTCTTACTAAGACCAAGGGCTCGATTCAATCCCTAGCGCTGAATATCAGAGTTACAGCGTGATTGAAATGTAAGGGCAATGTTCCCGCATTCACGGAGACTGCATACACAGTAAACGTTGCATATGTCGGCTCAAGCTCGTCATACTGCTGAACTTCTGCAATACAGATTGAATCCAGCCCCAAGTGTTTACCACCTGTTTCCTGACACTTCAAATGGATAAATGTTGTTACAAGGTTGATGACCACTCTTCAGCCCCAATATGTTTGATTCAGCTTGGAAACTTAGCTTGCACAGCTTGGTATTTGGTATTTTATTAGGATTAGCTGTTGCAAAAGCAGCAGCTACTCTTCCTGGGGTCCACAGAAAACATGAAACATGACATAACACAGAACATTAATAGACAAGGACAGAACTACATAGAAAAATTGTAAAAGCACACTTAGCCTACATATCAATACATACACTATATAGGTCAAAGAGTGCAATGCTGATAATTAAGTTAAGAATATGAACAATTTGATTAGGTTAACATTGGCGGGCTCGATCAGCACGCTATTGTCTGTATCATATCAAAACAATGCCTCTAAGAATGTATAGTATTCAGTAAATCAATACAGTTTAAACACCCTGATACTGACTGACGCACACACACACACACCATCATCCGCTCATCCCGTCTTCATTTTATGATTCATCCCATTCTAATGTCTTGGGAGTGGTTTATCAGATTTCAGCTCCCTCAGTCTGCTCTCAGTGTTTAATAGATTGGGGGTTGGTTGGGGTTCAGTGAGGGGGTTAGAGGGGTGTGTGTGGCAGTGGAGGGAAGTGTCTGAGACCTAACAGGGTCAGATTAATGGTATGATCTTCCCCCGGTTCATCTTTCTCCCTCTCTCTGTTCCTCTAAATACCGGCTGTGTGCCACTTGAACACACACACACACAGTACAATCCCCCCTGACACACACGCACACACTGCACCCCACTGCCCTGATAATCTAATCTACTTTTAGGATATAACATATTGCCAGGTTATCATCCGCTGCCCTCTGGGAATCTGTACTCTTTCCTTGAGTTAGGCTACTTGCTGTTTCTGCTGACTTCATTTGAAAAATACTATATTTGTCACAAATCGGTTTTTTACTTTTTAAAACCTTAATATTTTGGTTGATATTAAAGTTAAACTGGATATTTTTATATGGCCATACTGTATAAACATTTAAAATAACAATGTCCCTGTACATACAGTGTAGACCTTACCATGAAATGCTTACTTACAAGCCCTTAACCAACAGTGCAGTTCAAGGAGAGTTAAGAAAATATTTACCAAATAAACTAGAGTAAAAAATTATTAAAAGTAAGTAATGTAAGTAGTCCGGCAGATTTTTCGATGAATTGTTCAGGAGTCTTATGGCTTGGGGGTAGAAGCTGTTAAGGAGCCTTTTGGACCTAGACTTGGCTCTCTACCGCTTGCTGTGTGGTAGCAGAGAAAACAGTCTCTGTCTTGGGCGACTGGAGTCTCTGACAATTTTATGGGCTTTCCTCTGACACCGCCTATGATATATACTACTGTTCAAAGTTTGGGGTCACTTAGAAGTGTCCTTGTTTTTGAAAGAAAAGCAAGTTTTTTGTCCATTAAAATAACGTCAAATTGATCAGAAATACAGTGAAGACATTGTTAATGTTGTAAATGACTATTGTAGCTGGAAACGGCAGATTGTTTATGGAATATCTACATAGGCGTACAGAGGCCCATTATCAGCAACCATCACTCCTGTGTTCCAATGGCATGTTGTGTTAGCTAATCCAAGTTTATCATTTTAAAAGGCTAATTGATCATGAGAAAACCCTTTTGCAATTATGTTAGCACAGCTGAAAACTGTTGTCCTGATTAAAGAAGCAATACAACTGGCCTTTAGACTAGTTGAGTATCTGGAGCATCAGCATTTGCGGGTTCGATTACAGGCTCAAAATGGCCAGAAACAAATAACTTTCTTCTGAAACTCATCAGTCTATTCTTGTTCTGAGAAATTAAGGCTATTTCATGCGAGAAATTGCCAAGAAACTGAAGATCTCGTACAATGCTATGCACTACTCCCCTCACAGAATAGTGCAAACTGGCCTTAACCAGAATAGAAAGAGAAGTGGGAGGCGCACAACCGGGGCACAACTGAGCAAGAGCACAAGTACATTAGTGTCTAGTTTGAGAAACAGACGCCTCCAAAGTCCTCAACTGGCAGCTTTATTAAATAGTACCTGCAGGACACCTGTCTCAACGTCAATATTGAAGAGGCGACTCTGGGATGCTGGCCTTCTAGGCAGAGTTCCTCTGTCCAGTGTCTGCGTTCTTTTGCCCATCTTAATCTTTTATTTTTATTGGCCAGTCTGAAATATGGCTTTTTCTTTGCAACTCTGCCTAGAAGGCCAGCATCCCGGAGTCGCCTCTTCACTGTTGACGTTGAGACTGGTGTTTTGCGGGTACTATTTAATGAAGCTGCCAGTGAGTACAGGAGGGGACTAAGTACACACCCCTGAGGGGCCCCAGTGTTGAGGATCAGCCTGGCAGACGTGTTGTTGCCTACCCTTACCATCTGGGGGCAGCCTGTCAGGAAGTCCAGAATTCAGTTGCAGAGGGAAGTGTTTAAACCCAGGGTCCTTAGCTTAGTGATGAGCTTCGTGGGCAATTTGGTATTGAACAGCATTCTCACATAGGTGTTCCTTTTGTCCAGGTGGCAAAGGGCAGTGTGGAGTGTGATTGAGATTGCGTCATCTGTGGATCTGTTGGGGCAATATGCACATTTGAGTGGGTCTAGGGTATCCCGGGAGGATGCTGTTGATGTGAGCCATGACCAGCCTTTCAAAGCACTTCATGGCTACCGATGTGAGTACTACGAGGCGGTACTCATTTATGCAGGTTACCTTCGCTGCCTTGGGCACAGGGACTATGGTGGTCTGCTTGAAACATGTATGTATTACAGGCTCGTTCAGGGAGAGTTTGAAAATGTCAGTGAAGACACACACCAGTTGGTCTGCGCATGCTTTGAGTACACATCCTGGTAATCCGTCTGGCCCCACGACTTTGTGAATGTTGACCTGTTTAAAGGTCTTGCTCACATTGGTTACAGAGAGCGTTATCACACAGTCATCTAGAACAGCTGGTGCTCTGGTGCATGCTTCAGTGTTGCTTGCCTTGAAGCGAGCATAAATGGCATTTAGCTCGTCTGGTAGTCTCACGTCAGTTGGCATAGTGCCAACTGTAAAGTTTGGTGGCAGAGGAATAATGGTCTGGGGCTGTTTTTCATGGTTCGGGCTAGGCCTCTTAGTTCCAGCTACAGCATACAATGACATTCTAAAAGATTCTGTGCGTCCAACTTTGTGGCAACAGTTTGGGGAAGGTCCTTTCCTGTTTCAGCATGACAATGTCACTGTGCACAAAGCAAGTTCCATATTGAAATGGTTTGTTGAAATGGACTGCACAGAGCCCTGACCTCAACCACATCGAACACCTTTGGGATGAATTTGAACATCAACTGCGACCAGGCCTAATCGCCCAACATCATTGCCCGACCTCACTAATGCTTTTGGGCTGAATGGAAACAAGTCCCCGCAGTAATGTTCCAACTTATAGTGGAAATCCTTCCCAGAAGAATGGAGGCTGTTATAGCAGCAAAGGGGGGACCAACTCCATATTAATGCCCATGATTTCGGAATGAGATGTTCGTCAAGCAGGTGTCCACATACTTTTGAGAATGTAAGTGTATCTTCCTCTATCTTTTTTACTACAAAACATAGAAATGCACAGTTTTCACATATGTTGATGTTGGGGTGGTGCTGGAGATAATGTATATGAAGTTACATTTTTGTCTTTTTTTTCTTTAAAATATCACTGCTTTTATGTAATGATTAATTCCATATTTTTTTCCTTGTCCCAGACCTGCTGTTTTTGACTCTTCCTCTCTCTCCCTCTCTCTCTCCCTCTCTCTCTCTACTGCACCTGCTGTCTCAACCTCTGAATGCTTGGCTATGAAAACCTAACTGACATTTACTCCTGAGGTGCTGACCTGTTGCACCCTCACCAACCACTGTGATTATTATTTGACCCTGCTGGTCAAATACCCAATCTTGCCTAAATGGCCTTGTACTCTTACAATTGCCTCCCGGCACAGCTAGAAGGGCACTGGCCAACCCTCAGAGCCTGATTCCTCTCTAGGTTTCTTCCTAGGTTCCTGCCTTTCTAGGGAGTTTTTCCTTCTACAGCTTCTGCATTGCTTGCTGTTTGAGGTTTTTTGGCTGGGTTTCTGTATAAGCACTTTGACATTTGCTGATGTTAAAAGGGCTTTATAAATCACGACTGATTGATTCAATTGGACTAGTTATTTTCAGAGGTGTACAAAAGAGTAAGCAATAAAACAAAATAAGAAAACCAAAAACCTTCTAATACAATAACATAGTTACTTACTAACTCAGCTATTACACTTACATTTTGCATAAAGTCTGAATTACTTGTCTGATGACTTAATAAAGTCTGGATATCTTGTCTGTTGACTTAATTCTATAATCAATCATCACCCTGAATGTCCCCAGCTAAGCCAGCATTGTCTGATAAGTAAACCCATATTTGTGTCGTGTAGACAGATTATTAGACAAGACTAAATCCATTTACCTTATTCTAAACCATGACCTCTTAATTTGAGTACAACCTCTATTTTAAAACATATATGCATACAAAGCCCATAAACTCGGTTTGGTGGTGGTGGATTGGCAAGCATGTGGCACTCTAGACTCGGAATGTACTGGGCAAGGTTGGGGTCAATCCCATTTCAATTCAATCAATTAAGTAGAATTATTGGAATTCCAATTCAAGAATAGCTAGATGTATTTTTAAATGTGTATCTTCCTAAACTGATCCCAACCCACCTCCACCAACATATAGGCTAGCTATCATAGTAGTTTGGGGGGATATGTTTTGTCAGATATTTTATTTTTTATCACCCCTACATCCTGTGGCTATGCTAGCCACCATTGTACACAAACCCATTGACATCACTCCCTAAACAAAACAGCAATAAATTAAACTGCAATGTGCATAAAGACCCAGATCTGTTGAATGAAATAGAAAAGCAACTGGCTATAACCTAATGGGCTAATTTGACATATCAATTCCCCATAGCCTATACACATATCATAGCCTTTCATGTGTGTTTGTTGTACCGCATTCATAGACATATGCTTATTCTAAACCGGATTTATTGTCCCCTAAACACTGATTAATACTATAAGATCAGAGAGGTATTGAACCCATGGGGCAGGATCATGTAATACCGTGCCCTCGTGTAACTGTCGTGGATCCCCATCATCCTGCCTCGAGAGACTGGTGTTTTTTCCAATCCTGACCCGGGGACCAACCGGGATGGGGAGATTACGGTATAACAGTGTCCACTTCAATTAACATGCGATTAGTTGTCAGGTGCGTTGAGAGCATGCAGCCGCCTCGGAAATGTCGACGCGGTAAATGGACGCAGCCTCCACGCATGTGATACAGGTTTACATGCAAGCCTAACGCGCGGTATCTCTGGCGCTCATATCCAATCCTTATTAAATACGGAGGGTATATTATAGCTGTCTGTCGTCTATAGCCCCTACATTTTCTGAGCCAGGGTGCATCCATCCACCAACACTGTAAAAGACAATTATGAGGTCAATTGAAACAATCAACAACAAAAAACAACAACCAACATATAGGCCTACATAATAAAAATGAGATCAGGTCATTTCAATGATTTGTTTATTTAATTTGACCCCAAAAATATATATTTTATGAGGACAACCAAAAAGATAGAAAAGTATGTGATTTAATTTACTAAATGTTAATACATTTTGTAAATATTAATAATAATAATAATATTTCTCTCAACTTAACAATTTTAAGATATTGCAACAATTTGCCTGTTTTTTGGAGGATTGTGGGTCCAATTGTTTTTTTACACAATGTTGTGTGCATTTTGGAAGAAAGAAAAGTAGGCTATATTTCTATATTCGTATTGAGCAGCTTGTTGTGCTATGTTGGATTATGATGACCGGATATCAAAACCGTTGACAAATTGATGTTCAATGGCGAGACCACCCATTCCCACCTTGACCATTTTTAATGACGGGCAAATTCAGCATCATGCAATGCTTGCAGTTCTACCTCCAGGTAGGCTACTGCTGGTGGAATAATAACTTGTTCACATGCTAGTCAAAGCGTTCATCCCGTTAGTAAATCGGAAAAATCTGACTTCCGACTAGCACGTGAACACTCATGTTGGGTTTACTAAATATTGGTGTGATATCAACTCATATTTAATCATATTATCAGTAAATCCGATAGGTAGCCTAGTGGTTAGAGCGTTGGATCAGTAACCGAAAGAAATCAATTTTTAAAAATCGAAAACATTTTTATGACTATTATTAATTCCCTGGACTTACTTTATTTGTGTGAACAATTTATTCAAACAATTGTTACTCAAAAACATCGAAAGTTGCGTCTACTAATAATATTACCTATATTCTTGTTGCCTTAATTTTTTAAAGCAGATTCAAAACTTAATAATAAAAAAAACATCTGAAAACAACTGCAGCATAAATTCCGTTTGGTTTAGGCCTATCTAAAAGAAAAGAGAAACCCGCACACTGCGCTTGCAAGTATCACTGTTAGGTATGTCTGAAATATGCACAATTTACCAAAGACCTAAAATAGTCAGTCGCCAAACTTTCTGTAGGGTGAATTTGGAATAAGTGGGACACGTTTGGCATTTCTGTCTTCTGTAAACTCTTTCATCATCTATCCAACATATTAGCCCAACACCTGATACATTTCTGAAATGTTTAAGGTGTTTCCTAATCACACACACACACACACACACAAAAAAAATGTTCACAGGAGGCATGACACACCCGTTTGTGCACTCTGAGCCAAAATCATGTGGTAGACTGGGACAGCAGATTGGATAAACTAGGACACCCTTATTATAGTCCCAATGGTACCCCAATGACAATTTCATTTTTTTGTGATTAGGAAGCATCTGAGGATTTAATGCGTGTATGACATTCTGGTTAAATATGTTGGATAGATGTCTGAAGAGGTTACAGAAGATGGACATTTTTCTGAATTCACTCAAATAACAGTCTAATAACAGAAAGACAAAACGAACAGGATATAGTACAACAACACAAATGACTGAATTACACAATTGAAATGATGTTAGCAACTTTTTAAAATATATTTTGATGCACCAGTTCATAGTATGCACATTTGACATCACAATTTTGCACAGGGCATTATTTATTACAGTTTTATAACCTTAACATCAAAATAAAACAAAAAGTGTACTGTGTCCTTCACGGAGTGAGCTTCCTATTTAACGCGTGCTCTGTCCCTCTATGATGTCACACCAATGATGTGATTTGATTTTGATCATGTGTGTTCTCTGCAAGGGTTAGTAAGAATAGTTTTTATTTTCTCTTATCAGACCAAGAATTAAACGCGTCAGGATTAAGCTGTCCCAGTTGACATGATGTCCCACTCTTGCTGAATTCACCCAACACTTAAACTATACATTCGTCTTATCCTGATTTTTTCAAACGATTTTAAGCACAAAAGTTATGACACATTTACTATTCCAATATAAAGTATGCTATTGGTCACAGAAATGTTATTGATTATTCATCACTTCATTATATTTGGGTGATTAAATTCTTTCCAGTGGGTGATTAAACCCGGCCTAATGGGTAAATCTTGTTTACCCACATTTTCCTGCTCTCTTCTCTTCCCCTCTTCCTCCCTCCCTGTCCCCTGGCCTGAAATGGATTTCGCCCGGCCTGCAGGTTATGCAGATCAGACCAATTAAATATCCTTGTTGTTAGCTTACCAATCAGCCTGACAGTGAGTGTATCCCTCGACTAAGCCAAACAATCTGATCAGGCTGCCCCCCCCCCCCCCCCCCCCCACACACACACACACACACCACCCTCTAAGTGGCTAATGACCTCCGAGGCGCATAATCCGTCTCAAAACAACTACAACGATGCTAATTGCATCTAGCTATAAATACCGGTTGACTCTTGGCGTTCATTCTTTAGCCTACTAGAACGGCCCGAACTCCTGGAAGCGCATGACCCCGCCACGAATCTTCTCACATATAGCATAGCTCGCCAATACCGGGAAAAGAGGAGACACAACTTATATAAGCAACTCGCTACCAATCAGATTTAGTTTGGTGTCTTTTTCCACTGCTAAACTAGGCCTATATTTGACTCAACTGAACTTTCACATCACTCTGTCGGCGCACGGTGACCGTGGTGCGTAAAACACTTCCAGCGGGTTTTGCTTCATCGCGGGCTACGGTCTCTTTATTTGAACACGCACCAGGCAGCTGGAATGATATGACCATTGGCCATGTCCATTTAGCAAATTTAGACTATTTTGTTTGTTGACAAAGTCTGAGAACAACGAAATATGTTTCCTCTGCCTATGTTCACCCCGGAGCAAGTGGCTCGGGTGTGCGAGAACCTCGAGGAGACCGGCGACATCGAGCGCCTTGGGCGGTTCTTATGGTCCCTGCCTGCCGCTGTCCCTGGCTCCGCGGGGGAGGCTCTCAACCGCCACGAGTCAGTGATGCGCGCCAGGGCGCTGGTTGCCTTCCACGGAGGAAACTTCGAGGCACTTTACCAGATCCTCCAGAGCCACCGCTTTACGCGAGAGTCTCACGCCAAGCTCCAAGATCTGTGGCTGGATGCGCACTACCGCGAGGCGGAGCGGCTCCGAGGCCGTGCCCTGGGACCCGTGGAGAAGTACCGCATCCGCAAGAAGTTCCCCCTGCCTCGCACCATTTGGGACGGCGAGCAGAAGACGCACTGCTTTAAGGTGAGACACCAAGCTGTAAGTAATATTCTTTCGCACCAATAGTAGTTAGGCACTTTACCTTCCATAACTATAGTGACGCACCTTTCCATGGTCCATTTTACGCACCACCTGGCTATATATTAGAGAATAATATATATATGTAGCTACTTATATTGAACTCATATCTGTAACCATGTAACCATGCAATACTTGGGTATACTGGGCTGACTCACTGAATGCTAATTTGTAAAACCTTTTTTTTTTTACATTCTTACAATGAACCATTTGAAATGAATTCAGAAGGTCCCATTATGGAGCGTTGGCATATTAAGTCTAAATGACATGGACCAGGGTTATCTAAGTTTCTCCAGCCCTGATCGCTCTTAACGCAAACTCTAGGGTCAATGCCACCCTGCAAGGTTAGAAATAGTAAATCACTTAATCTCGGTTAACCCAGAACTAAAATGGGCCGTAATTTGGTCAGCTGTTAACTTTAGGTAGTCTGTTCACGAAAGATTATACATCACGTAGGCTATTTATAAATAGAAACGAATTTGTTTTATTATGTTTTACGTCTTTACTTAAAATAACAACGGTGTAGTTGATATTTGCATAAAAAACACTTCATTTATCTGTGTTGTGCTGATATAGAATTATTTTGTTTTTGCAAGTTATGAATACTCAATATTGAACATGGCTCTGTTTTTACAGGATTGTGGGTAATTCAAATATTGTGGACTTTTACACAATGTTGTATAAATGTTTAAAGAAAAAAAGTCGATTTCTTTCTAAAATAGTATGAAGCAGTTTGTTGTTCTGAGGTGCAATTGATCATGATGAACGGATATCAAAACAGTCAGACAAATTGACGTTCAATAATGACAGATGCCATTTCCACCATCAACAAGTTAATATGCACCACTCTTGATGACAGAGGCTAATGCAGCATCTTGTAATGCTTACAGCTCTTCCCGTTTACTGCTAGAGGAATGAGCACTGTGATCGACAATGCCTGCTAAGGCAGGTTAAAATGACAAGTCATCAAATACATTAAACAATATTAAACATTAAGACACAACCACTGGAAATTACTAATCAGAACTACTTACCAATTACACTTGAAAACAATTTGTAAGGAAGGTTAATCATTTAAGTAGAAGGGATCCCACATTTTTATGTTCAGTACAACAAATATTCCATTCAAGTAACTACAATCGTTATAGTTCAGAATATATAATGCAATTTAGTGTCAAAAAGTTCATAAAACAAAAGTATTTACAACTTTAAAAAATACCCATATGGGTGGTGATGTCACTTTATTAATTCAGTTTTGAACACTGCAATACGGGTTTCCACACAAAAATGGAGTTATCAGAAGTAGTTACTTTTTACAGTGCAGGGAAGCAATAGATGACTGTCTATACAATCTCATTGCTCTACTCAAGCCAGAGGGCTTTGCCACTGATCAATATGCATCAGCATCTATGTGTGGAATCACAAAACGAATGTGATGAAAGTGAACCTGAATAGGCTACACAAAGAATATATATTTAATTTAAAAGTATTCTCAAACTTTATTTTGATCTAAGTCTCAACATGTAAAGGACATAAGGCGGGAAGTCATGCCTCTGCTTTTCCACCTCAGCCTGGGTACCAGTCTGTTTGTGCTAACAATCCACTCCTCATATGACACAGAGTAAAAGGAGTGGAATTTTAGCACAAAACAGGTCTGGATGTCAGGCTACTTCAACCTGCAGGTAGTAATCCAGGGGTTAACGAGCACCAGACAAGCCTGTTAAACAGGGACTGTGCTGCCGTATGCTAGGGCTGTAGTTCATGGCCTGTGTCTCAAATGGCACCATATTCCCTATAGAGTGCACTGCTTCTACCCAAACTCTATGGACCCTGGTCAACAGGGTTCCATTTGGGACACAGCCATGGAGAGAGTCAGTCTGCTTAAGCCGTGTGTGTCAGAGACCACCTGCGGCACTATTTTACTCTGGGGTTTCCATCCCTCACAGCAGTGAGCAATCACCTAGGCTGTGTTCCAAAATGGCACCCTATTCCTTCTATAGTGCACTACTTTTGGCCAGCGGCAATAGGGAACATCCCTGGTAATGATAGGGGAGCAGACAGCACTTCAACCAACTAAAACCAATGAAATGCATATGAAAGCACTTGCTTCAGGGCAGGGAATAGGCATTTCAGAACATACAGCGTAAAGATCCATGACTGACTGAGTAGCCCGAGACTTAACCCTGGACAGATACACACTTTGAGCAGGTCACATTTCCACAGACGGTCCATGGACGTTAAACAATATAAGCACGGTGTGTCAGTCTCTGGCCCAGGTTGTTGTCTACAAGATTGAAGGGATAAAGTCTGTGCCTGAGCATTAGGTGAAAGGGCAGAGGCTGAGCGCTCACTGTTGCTATAGACAGTATATAGGTCAGGGGGGCTTAGGGGATATCCCCACTCCCCAGGTTACATCAGTACTAAGCTTTTCATCCTGAGCCAATATACAGTGCAACATATTCATGTTGATAATGTGGATTATAATTATTATCCCTTAAATCCAATTATTTCATCCAATTATACGATTATTTGGTTGTAATGTCTTAGGACTAGGAGATCTTCTCTAACTGATATCAATGGAGTAGCCTAGTAAAGACACTACACCAACATACTGTATACACTACCGGTCAAAAGTTTTAGAACACCTACTCTTTCAAGGATTTTTCTTTATTTGTACTATTTTCTACTTTGTAGAATAATAGTGAAGACATCAAAACTATGTAGTAATACATATGGAATCATGTAGTAACCATAAAAGTGTTAAACAAATCAAAATACATATTATATTTGAGATTCTTCAAATAGCGACCCTTTTCCTTGATGACAGCTTTGCACACTCTTGGCATTCTCTCAACCAGCTTCACCTGGAATGCTTTTCCAACAGTCTTGAAGGAGTTCCCACATAACCACCTCAATTTGGTTGAGGTCGGGGGATTGTGGAGGCCAGGTTAACTGATGCAGCACTCCATCACTCTCCTTCTTGGTAAAATAGCCCTTACATAGCCTGGAGGTGTGTTGGGTCATTGTCCTGTTGAAAAACAAATGATAGTCCCACTAAGCCCAAACCAGATGGGGTGGCACATCACTGCAGAATGCGGTGGTAGCCATGCTGGTTAAGTGTGCCTTGAATTCTAAATAAATCACAGACAGTGTCACCAGCAAAGCCCCCCCCCATCTGGTCTCCAGACCAAAGGACAAACTTCCACTGGTCTAATGTCCATTGCTCATGTTTCTTGGCCCAAGCAAGTCTCTTCTTCTTATTGGTGTCCTTTAGTAGTGGTTTCCTTGCAGCAATTTGACCATGAAGGCCTGATTCATACAGTCTCCTCTGAACAGTTGATGTTGAGATGTGTCCTTTACTTAAACTCTGTGAAGCATTTATTTGGGCTGCAATTTCTTAGGCTGGTAACTCTAATGAACTTATCCTCTGCAGCGGAGGTAACTCTGGGTCTTCCATCCCTGTGGAGGTCCTCATGAAAGCCAGCTTCATCATAGCGCTTGATGGTTTTTACGACTGCTCTTGAAGAAACTTCCAAAGTTCTTGAAATTTTCCGTATTGATTGACCTTTATGTCTTAAAGTAATGATGGACTGTAATTTTTCTTTGCTTATTTGAGCTGTTCATGTCATAATATGGACTTGGTGTTTTACCAAATAGGGCTATCTTCTGTATACACCCCCCCCCCCCCCCCCCCCCACACACACACACCTTGTCACAACACAACTGATTGGCTCAAACGCATTAAGGAAAGAGATTCCACAAATTCACTTTTAAGAACGCATACCTGCATTCCAGGTGACTACCTCATGAAGCTGGTTGAGAAAATACCAAGAGTGTGCAAAGCTGTCATCAAGGCAAAGGGTGGCTACTTTCAAGAATATCAAATATAAAACACTTTTTGGTTACTACATGATTCCATATGTGTTATTTCATAGTTTTGATGTCTTCACTATTATTTTACAATGTAGAAAATACTGAAAATAAAGAAAAACCGTTGAATGAGTTGGTGTTGTAAAACTTTGGACTGGTAGTGTATCTCATTGTGATAGATATACTTATTAGGAACACTGTTGGTTACATGAAGCAGGGAACTGACCATTATTGTGTCCTTTATGTATCACAGGAGAGAACTCGCAGCCTGCTCAGAGAGTGGTACCTCCAGGACCCGTACCCAAACCCGTCCAGGAAACGGCACCTGGCCCAGGCCACGGGACTCACGCCCACACAGGTCGGCAACTGGTTCAAGAACCGACGCCAGAGAGACAGGGCTGCATCGGCAAAGAACATGTACGTTAGACAGACAGGAACTCTACTCAGCCGAAACCTTTTAACTTCTTGTGTCTTGTTGAACATTTTAGAAATTAAATTAAATGAAGAAAAAAAATATATATATAAGTCATTTAAAAATAATAATATCGGACTGTGGACATCTTAATTTTTGTTTTACATCAAGTACATAACCAATGCTGCACCCTGGACTCGGGGGTACACGTAGCATAGTAAACAGATATCCAGGACACTCCAATTAGTATCATACCTTATGTTTCGTATGATATGTATTAATTTGTGGATGTCTATCATACATTTTGTATGATATGTTACGAATTACAATTCTTAGGATATGTTACGAATTTGCCAAACATGTGATATGTTACAAATTCCAATTTGTTGTGGCTACTGTTAACCAGGTGGTTAAGGGTTAGGAGTTAGGTTAAAGGGTTAAGGTTAGGGTTATGGGAAGGGTTAGTTACATGGCGAGTAGCTAAAAAGTAGTCGCTAAAAAGTAGTAAGTAGTTGAATAGTTGCTAATTAGCTAAAATGCTAAAGTTATCCGTCATGATATTCAATCACGCAGGTTTTTGGTTGCTAGACGTTTGCGTTATACGCCCGACCAACCACCATACTTTTTTTGTTGCCTTAAATAGCCTTCTATCTTATGTAACCATACCAAATGTAACATAACATGTTAATTTTACTGTTCCGGATTTACAATGACTATGTTACGTCTAGCCTTTGAGACCAGGCTGAATGCTCTCGTTGAGAGAGAGTACCAGTTAGGTACCACTTAAACCAACCATGTATCTCTAAAAACTAAAACATACTCCTCTCTCTTTCTTCTCTCTTCTCTCAGACTGCAGCAGGACCCCACCCACCTGCCTTCCGGAAGCTCCCCTGAGGGTTCTGCCCAGGAGCATCACGCCCACCTCCCCCGCCTGCTGGCCGCCTCTCCGCGTCACCCGGGCAGCCCAGAGGCCAGCGACTGCAGCACGAGCACCGACCCCCGGGGAACTGGCACCTCCACCCCAGACCACTCCGTTAGCAGCGACAGCGAGTTCGAATCCTGAGGGTCGGGTCACTGACCACAGCAGGAGAGAGGCTCTCATTGGTTAATTAAATCCTGAAGAGAGAGGCTGTCATCAGTTCTCAGCCAGGAAGGACCGACCCCACAGATATATAGAGACAATAGACACTGTAGAACTACTATGTCTGTAGCTTGAGATTGGACACTTGGACAGGAAGTTCTCTATGAGAGACTTGATATGGACACTTGATGTGGTTGCTAGTGGACGAATGGGGAGGGGTGGGGGATTGGGGATTAGACCATCTACAAACACATGCACTTAAAATGCACCATCGCACATGACTGTAAGGTAAACTGTTACTAAGTACCATATGACTGTGCTACTGACTGCTATAAAAACCCACTACAATTCTCTGTTCTGTAGATTTGGACTACAACGTGGGTAGAAAGAAGTCAGTCAGTCAGCAGCGATAACATATTCTAGGACAGCAATTCTCAGGCACGTTATTTATAGAAAGAATATAAACATACAAAGTCGTAGGGTAATTACTGAGCTTGAATTATAATATTATATGTTTTGATACTTAATGGTTTCAACTCATCGGGGGTCTATTTTTGAGTAGTCGATCATTGAGCGCTAGCTTTAATCCCATTTCTTAATTAGCCCCTTACAATGACCACTGCCTTCTGTAGGCTGTTGGTTTCCTACATGATCAGTCGTTGGTGGACGCAAAACTGCTTGATTGGATTGGACAGGTCTGCATTTCTCTTCATACACGTCACTGCCTTAAGAAGGAAGTATATTGGCATCACAGCCCCAATCTTCTAGTTTGGCTAACATTAGGCACCGTTGCAGACCATAACTGTCCCTAAAGCTAACACAGCCTAAAACAAATGGTCTCTAGACAATCTTGTAATGCATGGATATAGACGTTACACATCACTATACATGGTGGTTTAAATGTTTTCCTGTATTATGATCATGCGACTACTGTATAACAATGTTGATGTGTATCCAAAACATCCTCATTCTAACATTATCCAGTTCAAACCTGTTGTATCCTTTTAGACTGTGGTTGGAGGCATCATTCAGTGTGGAATCCTCTGTGCAGATTTCACTAGAGATGTCCTTGCAGGAATTGCCTGTCAGAGCAAAACAAAATAAGTGGGATAAAAATGAAATGAAAGTAAGATTGATAAAGTGAAGCACAACTTGGTCTTAACTCATTGATGTGCCTATAAACGTTTGAGGACTGAATGACCTGTTTAACATGACCGTTTCATCTTTATATATTTTTTATTTAACCAGGAAAATCAGCTAAGAACAAATTCTTATTTACAATGACGGCCTACCGGGGAACAGTAGGTTAACTGCCTTGTTCAGGGGCAGAACAACAGATTTTTACCTTGTCAGCTCAGGGATTCGATCCTTCAACCACTCGGTTACTAGTCCAACGCTCTAACCCAGGAGTGGGAAATTCTAGTCCCCGAGGACTTGATTGGTGTCACAGTTTTGCACCAGCCCCAGCTAACACAACTAACTCCAATAATCACTTAATCATGATCTTCAGTTTAGAACGCAATTTGATTCATCAGCTGTGTTTACTAGGGATGGAGAAAAAGTGTGACACCAATGAAGCCCTCGAGGACTGGAGTTGCCCACCCCTGGTCTAACCACTAGACTACCTGCCACCCCATATAGGCCTACCCATATAAATATCACCATACAATACATTGTCATGGGATTCATTCATAGAAAAATAAGTATTTTGTATAAATGTGTCTGATGTATGCATTTGGAATAAATGAAAGTATTTTTATCCAAACCTGCTGAAGTCTGTGAACAACGAGTCCACAAGAGTTTCCAGGATGGAACCATATTGTTAGTTTGTTCGGGAGGGGGGCTCATATGCATTGTGTTTTCTGACAAATAATTTGCTGAACTCTAAACCTTATCTAAATCTTAGAATGAATAATGTGGCAAATGAGGAGACTAAACTGCTTGGTGTAACCCTAGATTGTAGACTGACATGGTGAAAACATATTGATGCAACGGTTGCCAAGATGGGGAGAGGTCTGTCCCTGACCAAGCACAACTCTGCTTTCTTGACATCACAATCAACCAATCAAGTCCTAGTTTTATCACACCTGGACTACAGCCCAGTTATTTGATCAAGTACTGCAAAGAAGGACATAGAGAAATTATAGTTGGCCCAGAACAGAGCAGCCCAGCTGGCCCTTCAATGTACACAGAGGGCTAATATCAACAACATGCATGTCAATCTCTCCTGACTCAAAGTACTGTAGAGGAGAGGTTGACTGCATCACTACATGTCTTTGTGAGAGGTATTGATGTGTTGTCAGCACTGAGCTGTCTGTCCAAACAACTAGCACACAGCTCATACCCCACAAGACTTCTTCACAGTCCCCAAGTCCAGAACACAGGCTAGGGGACGCATAGTACTATGTAGAGCCATGACTACATGGAACTCTCTTCCACATCAAGTAACTCAAGCGACCAGTAAAATGTTACTTAAAAACAGATATTAAAAAACAGCATGGACTGTGAAGACACACACACACACACACACACACACACACACACACACACACACACACACACACACACACACACACACACACACACACACACACACACATATACTCTACAATCAGACACACATTGTGATATTGTACATTTTAAATTGTAAATGTGTAATATTGGAGCAATATACATTTGTATAAAGCACAGTGTCTTGTATGATGTATTGTTTTATTATGATGTATTGTTATAACTCTGGTTGGACTCCAGGAAGTGTAGCTGCTGCTGCTAATTGGAATCCTAATAAAATACTAAATACAAAAAATGTGCTGGTTTCTAAAGGATTACGACAAACTACATAATTCTCAGACATTTTTTTATTGAAGAAAGAAAGTGAAGTGTGAATCAGACAGTGTATAATTGAACTAATAAGAGTTATTTTGACAACACTAGCCTTCCTGTACGCAAGGTCGGCGTCGCCCCCCTCTCCCTGTTATTTTGACCCCGCCCACATTTCAAATTACGGAAGGAAGAAGAATACAGCTGCTGTAGCTCCTATATGCATTTTGCATTAATATTTTCCGCATGTTTTCAAAGCAATCAAAACGTGTTGCTTAATTGGATTAGCCCACCTGAGAGCCCCGGCTGGAGGGAACAGATTGAGATCCTCTCCTCTCCAGCAGCATCAGTGGACCATGGATAGTGAGGGCAGAAAGGTTGTCGTCTGTGACAATGGCACAGGGGTGAGTGAGTGTCGATTTAACGTTGTTAAAAAAAATGCTTTTTTATCACTACCCCATGGAGTAAAAAAAAATTATAATACTGAATGTGTATTTAGGATTTGGGAATAAATTATGAGAGTAGTAATATGTATTGGAATTTAACAATTTGCAATAAGTAATAGACTATATCTTAATCACGTGTATTTGTGTTGATAACAACAGCACAAATTAAGTTGTTTTCTAAGCACCCTGCTACAAAGCTGCAACATTTTATTCGTAAAGGAGATAACAGTGTCTGTCACAGTAAACGGTATGGTGTCGTAGAAGCCTATGAAGCAAGCTGCTCTCTTTGCGCGCTAGGTAAGGGTGTGGGTCTAATATGGGTGCGCGTCTGTCTGGACTTGTCACAGACTCCTTCTCTTATCCACACACACTGCCATACATCGTGTTGATGTCGTGGAGTGAGCTGTTATTGAACGGGAAGAAGGAACACAAGCAAAGAATTGAAACAATTCTCCATTCCCCATGCTTCTTGAGTTCACTCGCACCATATCAATGGCTATTGGAAGCCCCTTTAAACTTCCTGTCCCGCAAAAGCACACTAGAATCACGAGCTACATGTTAACTGATGACTGTAGGCTAGCGTACCCCACCTCCACTTGTGGCTGGTGCCTGGAATGTATTGTACACCTTCAGGCTATGGAATGTGTCTTGGCTACATAGACAAGTTAGGGCATTTCAATAAATGGTGTTGTAAACAGACAGAAATATCCCAATAAAATGTATAATTTACTATTTCAAGATGCATTTTTACAGTGTTGTTGCTGACTTGATACAGTTTGACATGTCCACTATTAATGTTGAACTGAAAGTATTTAGCAGAAGTTCATCACAAGAGAAGTGACATTATCTGTGGTTCAATTTTGGTTTCCGCTCAATGCACAAAAACAAGGACTTTTTCAGTAGCTCGAACTGTCCCTCACCCCTCATATTGAAAGTGTGTTGAATGTGTATTTAAGGACTACAGAAAGTGTATTGAAATACTATTGAAATACTATTGAAAGACTGTTGAAAGTATGCAATAGCATCATGTTTCTTTCATATTGGTTCCCATGCAGTTTGTCAAGTGTGGCTTCGCTGGCTCCAACTTCCCAGAGCATATCTTCCCTGCCTTGGTGGGTCGGCCCATCATCCGGTCAAACACCAAAGTTGGAAACATCGAGATTAAGGTGAGGTCAACGGAGCAATGACAGTTGATCTCTAGCCTAAACACTGACAGAGCCACAGAAGTGTCCTCTGCTCTTTACTGTGCTGTGTATGATTGTGAAAGCATCAGTTGAATATTAGCCATCTCCAAATACTGTCAATCCCCTCTCTGACAATCATGTTTGAGAGCTAGCCTAATATCTTAAAATTGCCATGTCTGTATGTATATTTCTGTATGATCAAATGTATCCAAACCAACTCCCTTTTTGACCCCCCAACCCTGGGCCTGACATCCAACCTCTAACCCCTAACCTATAGGACCTAATGGTGGGTGACGAGGCCAGTGAGTGTCGCTCCATGCTGGAGGTGTCCTACCCCATGGACAACGGCATGGTGCGCTCCTGGGAAGACATGCTACACCTGTGGGACTACACCTTCGGCCCCGAGCGCCTGGACATCAGCCCCCCAGACTGCAAGGTCACCATTCTTTTATTTGTCCTTTTTCCTTTAATAAACTTTTTAGGCAGGTTACTGGGATTGAGATAAAATCACATTTCTGAAGGAGAGACATGGGTATGAAATCCATTTAGTCTGTTAAACTTGCAGTATTTTAGTGGACTATTAGGAAAATGGTTTGTTTAGAAAACACTTTTTACAGTCCACCTGCCTTCTGTATGTGTTGTAATGTTGCGGATCAATTAAGTTTCATTTGATTCCAAGGTGCTTCTGACGGAACCGCCCATGAACCCCACTAAGAACCGTGAGAAGATTGCTGAGGTCATGTTTGAGACCTACCAGTTCCACGGCATCTACGTCGCCATCCAGGCCGTGCTCACTCTCTATGCCCAGGGTAAGGGGAGACTAGACCCACAGACATGGCTCTCCCTGTAATATATAACGATATACTGTAGTATAAATGCCAAGACTTTACCTCAGCGGGCTCACAGTCTTGTAAGGAGCTGATTCAAACCCACAGTCACTTTCATACGGTCTGTTATGTGACCCTGTGTGTCCTGCCTTGTCCTGTCTCTAGGTTTGTTGACAGGCGTGGTTGTGGATTCAGGGGACGGGGTGACCCATATATGTCCTGTGTACGAGGGCTACTCTCTACCCCACCTCACACGCAGGCTGGACATCGCTGGACGTGACATCACGCGCTACCTCATCAAGGTGTGTTTCTACATATATTACTACCCCGTCACATTATGAACCAAACTATGCCTTTATATCCCTTGTGTCAATCATAAACAATGCACACTTCTTAAAAATTGACCGTTGAATTAGTTTTTAGTTATTTATGGCTCGAGAGAAGCTGTTTCTTCACCTATGATCCCTCTCAGTTGCTGTTGCTGCGTGGCTATGCCTTTAACCACTCGGCTGACTTTGAGACGGTCCGCATGCTGAAGGAGAAGCTGTGCTACGTGGGATACAACATCGAGCAGGAGCAGAGACTGGCTACAGAGACAACCGTGCTGGTGGAGTCATACATGGTACTGTAGAAAACGCCTCTCCTCTCATGTCAATCAGAGAGAATGTTCATTATTATTTATGAATGGTCTCTTAGCCTGGGTGGCAATCTGTTTATAGCAATGTTGCAAAACTCCCAGGCTAACCTATATGAATCTCCTACCTAATGCTTCTGCACTGTATATCAATCATGACATAAAATTAAACCCATCAGAGAATAGAGGTGTGAATTTGTAAGTAATATAATAATAGATCATTAAGCAGACACTTTATCCAAACAGTCATGCACATTTTCAATGTATTAGTGGTCCCGGGAATTGAACCCAATATACTGACGTTGCAAGCACCATGCTCTACCAACTGAGCTACCGAGAACCACATCATTTATTTATTTAACTCGCTCTATGCTACAGCTGCCTGACGGTCGTCAGGTGATGGTGGGAGGGGAGCGGTTCGGAGCACCGGAGGCCCTCTTCCAGCCCCACCTCATCAACGTAGAGGGTGCAGGCGTGGCTGAGCTGCTGTTCAACACCATCCAGGCTGCTGACATAGATCTCAGGTCAGATATACACCCTCCTGCTGTTGGTCTCCACATGGTTTAACTGATACTGTAGCCTCATCCTGTACTGTGTGGTGCTGTAGCCAACTTCTCTATTGTTTGTTTTTAATGCCATACAAGTGGAGGAGGCCAGCCTATAGCGCCAGGTCCTACAGAACATTACATAGTGGGCCGTGCTAGAGTTAGAGATCTGTGCAAGTGTTACATAGTTGTTCTATATATGTGGATATTACCAATAGAGCCCAAGCTATTTTGTTTGGTAGCTGTACTAAATATATGAAGCTATGGTATTATAAACCTATAGTTGACTTATTAAATTACAATTAAAACTGTATGCAAACATACAGTTGAAGTTGGAAGTTTACATACACTTCGGTTGGAGTCATTAAAAATCATTTTTCAACCACTCCACAAATGTCTTGTTAACAAACTATAGTTTTGACAAGTCGGTTAGGACATCTACTTTGTGCATGACACAAGTAATTTTTCCAACAATTGTTTACAGACAGATTATTTCACTTATAATTCACTGTATCACAATTCCAGTGGGTCAGAAGTTTACATACACTAAGTTGACTGTGCCTTTAAACAGCTTGGAAAATTCCAGAAAATTATGTCATGGCTTTAGAAGATTCTGATAGGCTAATTGACATCATGTGAGTCAATTGGAGGTGTACCTGTGGATGTATTTCAAGGCTTACCTTCAAACTCCGTGCCTCTTTGCTTGACATCATGGGAAAATCAAAAGAAATCAGCTAAGACCTCAGAAAATAAATTGTAGACCTCCAGAAGTTTGGGTCATCCTTGGGAGCAATTTCCAAATGCCTGAAGGTAGCACGTTCATCTGTACAAACAATAGTACACAAGTATAAACACCATGGGACCACGCAGCTGTCATACCGCTCAGGAAGGAGACATGTTCTGTCTCCTAGAGATGAATGTACTTTGGTGCGAAAAGTGAAAATCAATCCCAGAACAACAGCAAAGGACCTTGTGAAGATGCTGGAGGAAACTTACAAAAGTATCGATATCCACAGTAAAAACGAGTCCTATATCAACATAACCTGATAGGTCGCTCAGCAAGGAAGAATCCACTGCTCCAAAACCGACATAAAAAAGACAGACTACGGTTTGCAACTGCACATGGGGACAAAGATCGTACTTTTTGGAGAAATGTCCTCTGGTCTGATGAAACAAAATTTTTACTGTTTGGCCGTAATGACCATCGTTATGTTTGGAGGGAAAAGGGGGAGGCTTGCAAGCCGAAAAACACCATCCCAACCATGAAGAACGGGGGTGGCAGAATCATGTTGTGGGGGTGCTTTGCTGCAGGAGGGACTGGTGCACTTCACAAAATAGATGGCATCATGAGGAAAGAAAAGTATGTGGATATATTGAAGCAACATCTCAAGACCTCAGTCATGAAGTTAAAGCTTGGTCGCAAATGGGTCTTCCAAATGGACAATGACCCCAAGCATACTTCCAAAGTCGAGGCAAAATGGCTTAAGGACAACAAAGTCAAGGAATTGGAGTGGCCATCACAAAGCCCTGACCTCAATCCTATAGAACATTTGTGAGCAGAACTGAAAAAGCGTGTGCGACCAAGGAGGCCGACAAACCTGACTCAGTTACACCAGCTATGTCAGGAGGAATGGGCCAGAATTCACCCAACTTATCGTGGAGGCTATTTGAAATGTTTGACCCAAGTTAAACAATTTAAAGGCAATGCTACCAAATACTAATTGAGTGTATGTAAACTTCTGACCCACTGGGAATGTGATGAATGAAGTCAAATCTGAAATAAATAATTCTCTCTTCTATTATTTTGACATTTCACATTCTTAAAATAAAGTGGTGTTCCTAACTGAACTAAGGCGGGGTATTTTTACTGGGATTAAATGTCAGGAATTGGGAAAAACTGAGTTTAATTGTATTTGGCTAAGGAGTATGTAAACTTCCGACTTCAACTGTACATGCATACTTTTTGTCTTCTACCATATCGTTTCTCTCATATCGTTTTTCCTTAAGGTCTGACTTGTACAAGCACATTGTTCTGTCAGGAGGCACCACTATGTACCCCGGCCTTCCCTCCAGACTGGAGAGGGAGATCAAACAGCTGTACCTGGAGAAGGTGCTGCAGGGGGACACTGAGAAACTTTCTGTAAGCACACACACACATGCAAGGAAACGCACACATGCATGCACATGCACACACACATGTATGGACACACACACACATACAGTACCCACACACACCCACACTCACAGTACAATAAGTAAACCTGTGTAATGATAGAGATGGTGTTATATGTTCCTTTTATCTTAGTTTACCGTATATTTTTCTACCCTCTCCCCTACCTGTCCTCCCTCCCTTCCTCTCTGCAGAAGTTTAAGATCCGCATTGAGGACCCCCCAAGCCGTAAACATATGGTGTTTATGGGTGGAGCGGTGCTGGCCAACATCATGAAGGACAAGGAGTCCTTCTGGCTGAGCCGGGCTGACTACCTGGAGAAAGGCCTGAGGGTTCTGGACAAACTGGGGTGTGGCGTGAAGTAGAGGTGAAATAGAGGTGGTTAGCTAGGGTCACACACACACACACAGACACAGACACAGACAGAGATAAGGTCTGGGGGTGCTGGACAATCTGGGGTGCAGCAGTAGACAGAAGTCTGGGAGTCCTGGGTTATATTCACTAGGCTCCAAAAAACGATGTGCTAAAAACAACCCTATTTGGGTTATTTGGTAACTCAGCACTGGTTAAATAGTGGACAGAACACCTAGGGTTATTTTGACCAACAGGTTGGGTTGTTGGGATTAACCAAACATGGGTTCATTTGACCTTCAGTTGGGTATTTTTACTCTCACGCTGGGTTGACCTAGCAGCTGGGTCTTTTTTAATATAACCCTTAGGTTCTGTTCAGGAGGCATGACTTATTAAGGCTGCGTCTTTCAGCTAGCTCTTATTGGTCACCCGTGAGAGTAAATGTCATTCCCGTTCATTACAGTTCATTACAGTATGTTAAGTCTGTTGTAAGAGAATATCATTTTCATATTCGTCACTGTCAACTTTCCAAGTTGTTTCATACTGTCAAGTTAACATATTGTATTGCATACAATACAACAATTATACAGTACAATACACTTGTAAGGTTTCATATTTTTACCATTTGAATTCTCACTGTGTCTATTGGAATCATTTTGAAGTAGCCATTGTTTCAAATGCATATGCAAATAAATATAACTGACGTTAGCCTAAACGTTAGCCTCAACGTTAGCCTAAACGTTAGCCTCAACGTTAGCCTCAACGTTAGCCTAAACGTTAGCCTAAACGTTAGCCTAAACGTTAGCCTAAATGCCAAATTGAATAAAGTGAATGTCATTGTTTTTGATGACTGACTAGCAGTGGTGGAAAGTACTTAAATAAAAAATACTTTAAATTACTAGTTCTGTAGTTTTTTGGGGTATCTGTACTTTTATATGTTTGACTACTTTTACTTTTTCTCCATTACATTCCTAAATAAAATAATGTACTTTTTACTCCATACATTTTCCCTGAAACCCAGAAGTACTCGTTACATTTCGAATACTTAGTAAGACAAGAAAATGGTCAAATTCACACACGAGAGAATATCCCTGGTCATCCCTTTTACCTCTGATCTGGCAGATTTTCTAAACACAAATCCTTAGTTTGTAAATTATGTCCGAATAAAACAAGAATATTGTGCTGTCTGGTTTGCTTAATTTAAGGAATGTGAAGTGATTTATACTTTTACTTTTGATACTTAAGTATATTTTGGCAATTACATTTCCTTTTGATACTTAAGTACATTTAAAACTAAATATTTTGAGACTTTTACTCAAGTAGTATTTTACTGGATGACTTTCACTTTTACTTGAGTTATTCTCTACTAAGGTATCTTTACTTTTACTCAAGTATGACAATTGGGTACTTTTTCCACCACTGGCGAATAGCCATTTCTATTGGACAATAATTTGTGTCTTCAAAAAATGTTTTTTATTACGTATTCTCTGTCATAAATAATTTATGTAAATACATATTTGTTCATTCTGACAGTGGAGAGAATATGATTATTCAAAGATTTTGTGACAGTTGTGCTTTGATGTACTGGGAAGGGTTTGGGTTATTTCCATTTCAATTCAGGAGATTCCTTGAAATTCCAATTCAAGCATAGCAAAACAATGTACAGAGTATACAAACATTAAGAACACCTGGCTCTTTCCATAGACTGACCAGGTGAATCCAGGCGAAGGCTGTGGTCCCGTGTGGCTCAGTTGGTAGAGCGTGGCGCTAGCAAAGCCAGGGTTGTGGTTTTGATTTCCATGGACTGTAAGTCACTCTGGATAAGAGCGTCTGCTAAATGACTAAGATGTCGAATTAAGCTATGATCCCTTATTGATGTCACTTGTTAAATCCCCTTCAAATGAGTGTAGATGAAGGGGAGGAGACAGGCTAATGGGTTTTTAAGCCTTGAGACAATTGAGACATGGATTGTGTGTGTGTGCCATTCAGAGGGTGAATGTGCAAGACAAAATATTGAAGTACCTTTGAATGGGGTATGGCAGTAGGTACTGGGAGGTAAGGAGGAAGGGGTGGGGTGCAACAATATTAGGAAGGTGTTCCTTGTGTTTTGTATACTCAGTGTATAAGTAATTTGCTGCCTCCCAGTGGTGACTTGTAATATTCCCTTAGCAATATACTGTAACTTCAACATGACATTAATACAGATTGTACGCATCAAACACTGATAAGCAAAGAACACATCATGTAGTAGCACTATGAACAGATAATGCAATTTTATTGCGATTTTGTATTACTGGACAAAATACAGCAATGTGTTATACAGCCAATGAAATAGTGAATGCCATTATGTTGCCTTTTTCAACACAGTCAACACATGCATCACATACGAAACCAGCAAAGTCTTTACATTCAATGAAAAGAGCATGCAATAGTCCTCAATGTGTCCTTGTTCTTCTTTAAAGAACCCCTTCTCCAGTGAAAGCTTCCATAAAGGTAAATATCTCACTTTCCTTTTTAGAAATCTGTGATTCATACTCAATATAACTATTCCACCTTTTTTTGTTGTTGAAACAATTCATTATTGTAATAATACATTATAAGTGTTAACATTAAGTTGAACAGTCAGTTGGCAAAGATGATCTGCAGCAGGAGTCATCACCATGGCCACTTAGGTGACTTTACATTCAGCTAATCGCCATGAGGCATAACATGGTTTTATTGGCCATTGTCACGTAGATGGTATTTTCTCTCAGAAGCTACTTTTATCATGGAATATTAAAGCAGTTCAATGGAAACAGTAATAGAAAGTGAAACAGAAAAAAAGTAATTATTTTGACAAATGTGTCCGTTTTTAGCATGAAGAGACATTCAGTTGGCAAAAATCTTAAAACAAGGAAATATTGTGCCTTTCAACAAAATTCCTCAAACCAGTTTTCTATTTGTAAAGTTAAAACATGGTTTTCCCACCACCCTGTCAACAGTAAGTGACTAGAGGTGGCAGAGCCAACATCAACAGTACCTCAGACTCACAATCCAAAATGGCTTCATGGCGTTTGCCTGTATTGGCTCTTATTCACTCCTTCTTTATCTGTAACACTGTAAATAAGTCAAAAGAACCTTAAAGCAAAGATTGTCCTCGGAGCTGCACACATTCCTATGTGTATGACTTTACTTTCTTAACTTTGGTATTGAGGTTCGGTCTTACAAAAAATATTTCCGTCGCTCTTACGTTACAGTAGCAAGGACATACCGGTAGCTAGTGTTTTAGGCCCCCCCCCCCCCAACCCTTAACAACAGGGTTCTGAACATAGAAATATAATTTATAGAATTCATTCTAATTCTATGGTTCCAACCAAGGAGCAGCAGATTGACAGAAGTGATGTGAATAATAGACAACCAATCTGCCCTTCCTCTACGGCTGAGTCTCAAGTGACACCCTATTTACCAGAGCCCATACAGTGCAGTGCACAACTTTTAAACCTCCACTATGGAATAGGGTGCCAATTGAGACTTGCCCCTTAGTCTTTAGTGAGAGCTGTAGTTATGACAACACGTCCAAGACACAACACAGCTTTTTTAATCAATCAATAAATCGAAAAACGCTGAGATCAGAGAAGAACTCTTCCACCTCCTCTTCCTCCCTCCATCGCCCTCCTTCCTTCCATCGCCCTCCCTCCTTCACTCCTCACACACGGACTCCCCCAGGTCCACAGCTCCCCCTCTGGTCAGGCGACGCATCTTGCTGAAGTCGTGGTCCGTGCGAAGGTAGGAGAGAGAGGGGCCTCCCTCACTGTGGCTGGCCAGGTCCTGAGGCTGTGTCTGGGTGGGAAGGGTCCTCATCTCCCCCCCGGACCTCCAGTAGAGGGTGTAGTCCTGGGGCTCGGAGACTCCGAAGGTGGAGGCACAGAGCCGGGCTAGGGCCTCGCTGCTCTCCCCGGCTCTCCACTGCAGCGTCCGCACAGCGCTGCGCTCGCCGTCCTGGAACAGTACCCGAACACACCTCTGTACAGAGAGAAACACATACAAGCAAAGATACGCACACAGGCACACACACACACAAACAAACAGAAACACACACTCAAAATGAGTTACAAAATGTATAATCTTGTTAACTCACATAAACAGCCTTTATAACATAGCCGTCAGAAGACTCACGAAGATTAGAGTGCTTCAAAATAATATACTGTCGTCCATTCATTTAAACCAAACTAACTCAATACTGTAAACAGTACATAATACACCAGGACGTCACCCGGGATACAAGTCAGTATTCGATGTCTGAGGATGTTGGGAGATGAGGTGGAAACCGGCCACTAGGGGCAACAGTGAGCACTGTTTCGGTTGTGGACAGGGGTGGTGGATGGGCGTAAGCATCTGCCTCTGATTCCAAAGGTTGCATGTTTGAATCCAGCGATAGAAAGTTCAGAGTTAATGCCTAACCTTAAGAATTCAGAGTTAATGCCTAACCTTAAGAATTCAGAGTTAATGCCTAACCTTAAGAATTCAGAGTTAATGCCTAACCTTAAGAATTCAGAGTTAATGTCTAACCTTAAGAATTCAGAGTTAATGTCTAACCTTAAGAATTCTGAGTTAATGTCTAACCTTAAGAATTCTGCGTTAATGTCTCATTTTAACCCTAACGTTAAAAATTTTGAGTTAATGCCGAAACTTAACCTTAACACTTTGAAATGTGAGGTTTGGAACAACTTTGAAATTTGACATTTGAGAAACACAGATGAAAGTCTAATTCTGACGTGAGACTGTGAGAGCTAGTAGTATACAGAGCCTCAATGGGCTACTGTTCGTTACACAGCATTACATACTGTAGGCGATACACCACAAATGCACATTCCTCATAATAAATCAATACCAATCAGTTTCAAAATATTCTACAATGAATACAGTCCAACAGTCTTCATGCATTGCCTTAATATTCAAACAAATTCAACACTTTTACTTTTCTACTTTAAACACACACTTTAAACACACGTACACAGCTCCATTAAACCACACTGTCCCTTCATCCTAACATCCTAACAAAACGAATCCATACACTGACACAGAAATAGCCTACACCAAAGTACAATAATATACATCTATACTACATGTAAATACAGTGTGCCACAACCAGTCGAAACGTTGGGTATATACTATATTACATAATAGGAGAACCACCTACAGTACCACCTGCCTCCATATAACACAACCTGCCCATTCCCAAACACCCTTTATTAACACTCTCACATACCGGACACAGTCAAATCAGCAAGTTCCCCATGAACCACATCATTAAACAACATTAAAAAGCTGCAACTTACAGAGTCACTGAGCTCCTCACTGTCCGTGTGCATATTGTGTTTGCTCTCCTCTCTTCAGTGGGTTGCTGCTGCTCAGTAAATTTCATGCTATCTGACCGCCCACTTCTTCATAACACTTAGCTAGCTCACTGATCTCCCTCAGTGGCAGTACAGCAAATCTGCTGGCAGATGTGTGGTGTGTACGTGTGTTTTAGCTAGCTGCTATTTGAAGAGAGTGAGTAGCCCACGTGACTGACTAGCTAACTACAGTGTTTGTACCATTTCATGTAGTGAATGGTCATCATTTGGGGACGAATCAAATACTAGGACAAAGGAGGGGGTTTTTAGCAAGCTGCTATTTGAAGGGAGTCAGTATTCCTCACGTCACTAACCAGCTATCCACCATACTATGTTAGCTGGTGAATGGCGGTCATGATTCTGGCGAATAACAAGCACAAGGAGGGTGCGTCTGTCTGGAGTTATAGATGGGTGGGGTTTGCTCTTTTGGGACTATTCCTTTGTCATCTCAATCCTGTGCAGCTGAAGTATTTGAAAGAAAACGCATTTAAATCCAGGCTATTTAAATCCAGGTCTGGTGTCGAGTGGAGTCTCAGAATATGGTGAAGCTGCCCCTAGACACTGATCTTGGGTCAGTTTGGCAGTTTCCCCACTAATGCTTATGGTTACCCAGGGGAAAACGTTACCCAGGAGCTAGTGTTTCACCTGGTTCTGTTGTCTCTCACGGTTGCTCTTGGCTTCCAGGCTGCGTCTGCGGCCCCACTCCCTCAGCCCGTCCAGGGCCTCGCGGGTCAGACCTCCTGGGGGGACTTGGTCCCCCTTCGCTTCAGGGCTCTGGATCAGACAGAGGCTGGCATAGACACTGGTCAGGTAGTAGCCACCTGGGAGAGTGGGTGGGGGCACAGCTAAATGTCAATACAGTGACTGTGAATGGCATCTAAATATCCACCAAGACCACAGTTATGTTGTCTTCATTATCCGCAATGTTATTTTAGAGGTAGAGTGTATAAAGGAAAAGGGTGTAGTTCGTAGTGGTGCCCTCTCCTTTGGGGTGGAGAGGGTAAACCAGCTACCACATAACATACTGAGAACCATATGTTTCTTAGAGCTTGGTGAGTGTGGTTGTCCTAGGGTTATTTTGCATACAACCTTCCCACAACGTTCTGGGAACGGTGCAGGTTAGTTGCTTGGCTTTGGAACATTCGCAGCACATGTAGCCCTTTACACTCATACCCGAATACGGGTTGAAAACGGCAGATTTGAGCACTGATAAGCTCCTAAATTGGAACGTTGTGGGTGTACAATAACATGCTATACATGGGTTTTGACTGACAGATGTTCTGAAATTCAGCTCCGCGCGCGACAAGTTGTCCCCATCCCTTCTTAATTGGGCTACTTTTACACATTCTTTGTTGTCTGAGGGAGGGAAATGCTGCAAATTGAGAGGACTATGTATTTTGAAAGAGGAGACGTTGAGGATTATAATAAATACCACTGATGTGATCCAAGCAAACACCTGTGAGTCCAAATGTGCACTTCCAAATCATAAAACTCATGTCATATGCAGTGTCAATGTTTCTGATGAATATGTTTGATGTGGTTACAAGATGACATGGCGTCATACCCTGGGTTGTTCTGAACAGAATGAGTCTCTGATTTGTTTATTATGACTCCATTTTGCCGCATGACTCCTCTCTATGCGCACCAACAGTACGATCCGTTTCTCTGAATGGCCTTGTGAAAGCCTTAGGCTGCCATTACACAACGTTGTGTAACCCCAGCCTAACACTTTAAAATCATATTTGATAGCTTAGGTAGTCATGTTGGCAATAGAACAAGCTTTGAAATGATGCCCAGCTGACCCAGACCATTTTTGGATTGCGCAAACAACAACAGTAATTGTGTGATGGCAGGGATGTAGGGCTGTGTTCCAAAGAAAACAACTAAAACTGTGATTGCTCTAGTTCCTCAGCAGCACAGCTTGGAGAGCTCAAAATAGCAGCTTGTAGTTGAAGACTCTTCTTGGAGTCATAAAAGTACATTGAAATTGCTTAGGAACCGTGCACACTTTGGGAGAGGTGTGTGGCCACTGAGACTCCAGTTACTCCTCTCACTCAAACCCATGTCATGTTTTTGTCTCATGTTGTGCTTACCCCACATTTTCCAGGAATAATCTTATCATAATCTTCTCATTTTACTGTATCCACAGGATTTTCAGATTTCGTTGTTAACAAATGCAGCAAAAAGTACAGTAAATGTAAAATACACATCAACAGTGTAATGTCTTGTGTCAGGTGAACTGTGTACTCACCTTTGGTCTAATTATTTTCCCATTATCTCCAAACTGTTCCCTTTCAATTGCAACCATTACACTGCATATGCTTTCATATTTCTTCTGTAAGAAACATTTCAATTTAGCCCTATCCACATAGGCCAATTCCCAGAAGTGTAAAGGGTTCGGGAGAGGCGAAGGTCGAGTCATGCGTCCTCCGAAACCCGTCAAACCATGCTGCTTCTTAACACCCACCCGATTAACCTGAAAGCCAGCAGCACCAATGTGTCAGAGGAAACACAGTTCAATTGACAACCGAGGTCAGCCTGCGGGCGCCCGGCCCGCCACAAGGAGTCGCTAAAGCGTGATGAGCCAAGTAAAGCCCCCCCCCGGCCAAACCCTCCCCCAACCTGGACAATGCTGGGCCAGTCATTTGGCAGACGCTCTAATCCAGAGCAATTTACAGGAGTAATTATGGTTAACAGAACTTTTCCTAAAAGTTAAAACATTGTTACATTTAATTTCCATTTTGGTAATATTCTAGGAATATTCTCCAACTGGTTTTGGTAATATTCTAGGAATATTCTCCAACTGGTTTGACGTTGGGAATGTTCTCAAATTTTTCCAAGAACGTTAAGAAACAAAGTTCTTCTGTGGGAATTTCAGTGCATCCGCATAACGTTTCCTAGAGGTTCCCTCATGGTTCTATTTAATGTCATGTTCTCAAATTGTTCCGAAAACGTAAAAAAATGTTTCCATAAAAACTAGAAGAAAACTTTAGTAACGTTCAGAGGAACATTCTAAGAATGTTATTTCAAAACATACATTCCGTTCTCAGCATCAACACAACTCTCCCTATCCTCTATCTTATTAAGTGTGTTCAGGTGTGTTGGCTGCGCCCACTAATTGGCCGCACCTGATCCTAAAGATGTTCTCCAGTGATTTAAAAAAAACTTTTACGGTTGAAAGGCAATATCCCAAGTGTAAATACAGTAAAGTACACACTCTAAAAAATATGTTTTGAGTAAAATAGTTGTTTTTTTAGAGACAACTACAAACTCCAAGGAGTAAGGCAGTGAAGGAGTTGGTCTGATGTCATCGGCCCCTTGCTTGAGGAACAATAGAGGAGCAAAAGTCCCCCCCTCCCCACTTGTGCTATGTCATGCCTTTTGTTAAGTAAATTAGCTTTGTATGTGTAAAAAATCATGGCATGCTAGCTCCATCCTAGTAGCTTAGTGGACTAGTTCCATGGATCAAGAACAGAATATTATAGATTTGAATCTCACGGACACTGTGTCACAATAAAAATAAACGTGTTTTCATGATTAATGCCTAAGGAAATGCATTTCCATGTGTCCTATCTGTGCTTGGAGTTCAAAACAGTTAACCCCAAATAAGCTAGCAGTGTTATTAAAAGTCTTATTGATACATTCAGTTAAAGTGTTGAGGAAGTTATTCAAAAACCTCCAAATAATCTAGCATTTATGTTCAGTGTTAATAAAACCTCCCAGGAAACAAAAATGGCACCAAATTTCGCCATAATACTGTTTCGACTGGGAAGCATGCGGTAAGCTTTAAGGTGGAAGGGATGTAGGCTATAAGGGGTGTAGGCTATAAGGGGTGTAGTTAGGGTGTAGTTTGGGTATAGTGCGTACCCTCCCCAGTGAGCCAGGAGGGCTCTAGTAGTTCCATCATGTACTCCACCTCCAGTAGGATCTGAGGCGTGTTACACATCACTATCACATAGGACAGCGCCGGCAGGAAGTCCTCAGAGCTCACTTCCTGTCCTGGGAGCAGGAAGAGGATGGTACAAGACAGCTTTAACAGATTGATTGATTATGACAGTTGATAACAGCTTCTAGATTATAACAGGTAAATAAATGGTGTTCTTCAAATGTTTCTATTTATAATAGATAATCACTGGCTGTGGTTACTTTATTTGACGTTTAAGATTAGGCAAATTGAAGGCCGACTCACCACCATCGTGGAGGGCCCCCATGGCCTTCTGGACCGACTTGCAGACCTGCAGCAGCAGCAGCACCTTGTCTATGGGTGAGTGGGTGCGCTGCATGAGGCCCAGCTTCTGCCTCACCCTCTCCACACCGCGTGTGTCGGGCACGCCCACCAGCACTCCGAGGCGTTCCATCGCCCCCTCTTGGCAGGCCAGGAGACTAGAGGCCAGGTGCTGGGTGGAGCCGTCCTGTCTGTGGAGGGAGAGGAGGGCCTGGTCTAGCAGCACCCTCAGAGGTTTCAGCACACAGCCAAACATGGCCTTCTCCAGGGCTATGTCTGCATGGGGGAACACATACATAGGTACGCACACACGCACACACACACGCATGAGCATGCACACACACAAACAAACATGCATAAAACACACACACACACACACAGTAGTAGTTGAAGATTATAAGGAAACATATTGTATGAAAGATTTACTTTATTTCAGATTACAAACATTTATCTAAAATAACAACGTACCAGTTCTGTACACTCATATCACACACAACACATACCCATAACACAACACAGACCTATACACACACAACACACACTCATACACACAACACAACACCCACTCATACACACACTACACATACCACCCACTTGTTCAGTCAGGAAATGATTAATCATTACTGAGGGACAGGGGGAAGTGGAGGGTCACAGGATTCCCTGACTAGGCTGACATTGTCCAACACACATAAAGCTAATGTCAGCTCTACATCAATACCCAGTCCTCGTCCTGCCTCGCTTTCTTCCTCTATTTCTCTCTCTCCCCTTCCATCCCTCTCTCCATATCTCTCTCCCCTTCCATCCCTCGCTCCCTTCCTCTCTCTCCTGCCATCTCTCTCTCCCCCTCCCTCCATCTCTCGCCCCCCCCCCCTTCCTCCCGCTCTCCCTCTCTCTCCCTCCAGCCTGAGAATCGTGCTGCTCTTCAAGTGCGCGTGGGACTGTGATATCTTTGAATGATAAACGATGAGGGAGAAAAAAAATGAAAATGCCTCCACCGACGCAAATGTGAGTGTGGAGTCCACTCTACTCTCTCCAAAAGCCTCAGCACACACACACACACACACACACACACCAACCATCCCCCGTAGTCCCCCCCCCCCGAAATAAGAAATATCAATGAATGAATGTCTTATATCTCCCATCCAGCAACGTACAGAGATATTTGGCAGGCTAAATGTGATAGATGTAGTTCTCTGGCTTGGCTAGCAAAGCTTTATAAATCCTAGAGACAATATGAACTCATGGATGAAAAGCTACCCCCTACGCAGTGATAATACCTTTTCAGTAAAAGCCTCTGGACAGTCTGTCTGAGTCTCATCTAAAGCTAGCCTGTTGTTTCCATAGATCTATGTCTCTCTCTATGGGTTTACTGTGTTATTATACATCCTGTCAAACCAAGAGACAGTGGTGGTAATGCTTTCCCCAATTGACATGCTGATAATATCGAATAATATCTGTGTTATAGTCTTTAGTGAATATTATATGGGCTTGCTTTGCGGCATTTAAAAGTATTTGTAATGTCCTGTGTATCGTATCAATCTGTTTTGTGTGTTTGATGCTGAACACCTGAAGTTACTGAAGATCCTGCCCCTTTCAATTCCTGCCTCTCCTCAGTATCTCTCCCATTCTTATGATATATTCCTCTCTCTCTATTTCTTCCTCTATCCTCTTTTTTCCTCCTTGCATCCTTAGGTGAGAATGGTGGTACCTTTCTCGTTGTCGGGCACCAGGGTCTCTAGGGGGGGCGACAGTTCTCCGCTGTCTAGCAGGAAGCTCTTGGCCTGGGACAAGAAGCACCGCAGCCCCTGGAGCACCGCCAAGGAGGACTTCGGCGAGGAAGACGACGATGAAGAGGCAGCCTGGGTCAAGACCCCTCTCAGCTCCTCTTTCTGCTTCTGGAGGAACTCCTGGACCAAGGAACCAAACGCAGACCTCCAGAGACAGAGAGTTTGGACATTGAGGTTTTCCCACCATAAACATGATGAGTTTACATGACACTACACAATTCCACGGAAGCCATGTTAGCTCCCTATGGGCAATATCAACCAATAGCATTTCATTTAGGAATTTTAAACACTGCCACGTCAATTAATGTGTAGGATTAGAACAAGATCCCCCCCCCCCCCCCCCCCCCCCCAAATCGAACAGAAAAATTGAATGTTCAAATGCACAAACATGGCATCAAGTTTTCCCAAAGTCTCTCTCTATATTTATAAGTGGTTTTGCTGACCTCCGTTCCCTGGATAGCTCCTCCACCAGCCTGGCGAGCCTCTTCTCTGGAGCAAAGAAACACACAAACGCCGCGCTCATCCTCTGCAGGCCTCCGTGACCCCCCCGTGAGCGCACCAGGGGCGGGCGGTGCTGAGGGTTGGGGTTTGGTTGTTTGAAGAACTGGTCCTCTGCTTCTGCTCCTGGGTCCTCTTCCTCCAGACTGCTGAAAGAGCTGCTGCTGTCCAGTTGGGCCAGAGAGGGGGCTGGGTGGCCCTCCAAGGCCAAGCACGCCTCTTCGATGCTGGGCTCCTCTGGAGCAGATGGGTCCTCCTCTACCTCCCCCACTGGAGGATCTGTTGGAGCCTGGGGAGAGACGGAGTCAAGGTCATATCTTTATACGATGCATCAGCTGGTCAGTGTATTGACTGGATGTGTGCTTTCAGGAGAGAAAGAAAGGGAGTTAGGAAAAGAGAGAAAATAAGACAGAGGATAGAGACATACACTACCGTTCAAAAGTTTGGGGTCACTTAGAAATGTCCTTGCTATTGAAAGAAAATGGTTGATTAAAATAACATCAAATAGATCAGAAATACAGTGTAGACATTGTTAGTGTTGTAAATTACTATTGTAGGCTTTGCGCTGTTCTGTGAAAGGAGTAGTACACAACTGTCACGTTCTGACCTTTATTTCCTTTGTTTTGTATTTATTTACTATGGTCAGGGCGTGAGTTGGGTGGGCAGTCTATGTTTGATTTTCTATGATTTGGGATTTCTATGTTTCGGCCTAGTATGGTTCTCAATCAGAGGCAGGTGTCATTAGTTGTCTCTGATTGAGAATCATACTTAGGTAGCCTGGGTTGCACTGTTTGTTGGTGGGTGATTGTCTATGTTGATGGCTTGTTTCAGCGCAGCTCGCATTAGCTTCACGGTTGTTATTTTGTTTAGTGTTTTTGTATAGTGTTTCAGTGTTCAGTGTTTTCTTTATTAAAATTCATGATGAACACATATCACGCCGCATTTTGGTCCTCCGATCCTTCTCGCCTCTCCTCTTCAGATGAAGAGGAGGACGACCGTGACAACAACGTTGTACGAGATCTTCAGTTTCTTGGCAATTTCTCGCATGGAATAGCCTTCATTTCTCAGAACAAGAATAAACGGATGAGTTTCAGAAGAAAGGACTTTGTTTCTGGTGATTTTGAGCCTGTAATCGAACCCATAAATGCTGATGCTCCAGATACTCAACTAGTCTTATCAAGGCCTGTTTTATTGCTTCATTAACCAGAACAAAAGTTTTCAGCTGTGTTTTCTAATGATTAATTAGCCTTTTAAAATGATAAAGTTGGATTAGCTAACACAACGTGCCATTGGAACACAGGAGTGATGGTTGCTGATAATGGACCTATGTAGATATTACATAAAAAAGTCAGCCACAATAGCCATTTACAACATTAACAATGTCTACACTGTATTTCTGATCAATTGCATGTTATTTTAATGGAAATGTGCTTTTCTTTAAAAAACAAGGACATTTCTAAGTGTCCGCAAACTTTTGAACGGTAGTGTATATCATAAAGGGACCCTTACCGCTGGCGGTACAGGCACGAGGTCCTCATCCTCGGCCGACATGGGGGACAGTGCAGGGGTTTTCCTCAGGACGCCAGCCCCAGGATGGACCTTTCTGTGCGGTTTGGGACTGGGCTGGAGGGGTGTGGGCTGGAGCCTCTCCTGGTCCTTGGGGTTCTCCGGTGGGGGCAAGGGGAATGACCCAGCCCCCCCTCCACCACCTCCACAACCAGACAGAGTCATGGAGCTCTCTGTAGAGACACGGACCCTCATGCTGCGTTTGAAGCGGTGGCGTTTGTGGGACGCCCCCGGGATCGACTGTTGCGGCTGCTGTTGCTGCTGGAGGGAGAAAGGAGGTAGGAGGTAGGTAGTTGTCCCTATACCGACTGATTCAGGGTCAGATAGATATGTTTTCACTATCCCCAATGGTTATGGTTAGGAATTTTAGGGAAAACTGATCCCAGATGTGGTTAAAAGGTAGACTCTGCAAGGTGACATCTTTAAAAACTGTGATGACTTCCCACTTACAGCCATGTTGATGTGTTTATAAGTCTATACCTCCAGCTGAAGGAAGCCAAGTAAACTGAATCAGGGTGAGACATTATTTTTATTCCCCCAATGGTTATGGTGAGGAATTGTGGTGGGCTAATCTGTTCCTAGATCTGTGCTTAAGGGTGACTACCTCAAGCTGGAGAAAGAGAGGGTTAATGAAGCAGAGAGACTCCTGTCTGCCGCGGGACAGCAGGTAACACAGGTCCTGGGACAGACCCGCCTTGACCTGCATGGCACTGGTGGGCGGAGTCTTGGTGGTAATGGGTGAAGCCTTGATGGTGGGTGGAGCCTGTAGATCCCCAGGTCCATTCTGGGTGTCAGAGAGTGAACTCCAGAACTCTGTCGGGTTGTGGGGAAAATAAGAAGAAAGACAATGTTTCCCGGTCCAGATTCTGGTATGTAACATTTTCATACTGTAGTGTTCAGAGGATAAGTAATTGATTCACGCCATAAAGTGACTGATATTGAAGTGCTTTGAAGACCATATCCTACTGTGCTAAACATTTAGGCTCAGTCCAGAAACAACCCCTAGACACATTATGCTCCTTTTCAAATCAAACCAAATTGTATTCGTACAACCTTACCGTGAAATGCTTACTTACAAGCCCTTAAACAACAATGCAGTTCAAGAAATAGAGTTAAGAAAATATTGACCAAATAAACTAAAGTAAAAAATAAAATACCAAAAACGAGGCTATACACAGGGGGTACCAGTACCGAGTCAATGCGAATTGGAGTGGGTCTAGGGTTTCCGGGATGATGGTGTTGATGTGAGCCATGACCAGCTTTTCAAAAGAACTTCATGGCTACCGACATGATTGCTACGGGGCGGTAGTCATTTAGGCAGGTCACCTTCTCTTTCTCGTGTGTAGGTCGCCACATCCCCCCATCCCACAGTCTAATGTAATGTTGATGTTGGATCTTAATTTGAGCCAGTTTGCTACAGCAGGAAAATAATCCTGAAGCAACAGGAAATGTGAATTATTATGTGGATTTTAATTAATGGACATTTTCTGTAGGGGTTGATATATTTTCCATAGGAAAAATCAATTCTGACATTTTAAAGCCTTTATTAAACCTCAAATACACAACAAGTTTGCATTTCCTGCTGTGCAGGAACACACTCAGCAACAAAACAGTGATCAAATTAAGATCCTACATCTGTATGCTATAGATCCGTTGAATGAACCCCTACCTAATCCCATATGGGAGATGGCCTCCAGCTTCCTGTGGGTGGAGGCCTGAGCAATGGCTTCTGGGAGCTCCAGTGGAAAAGGCAGCACATCCCTGGAGACAACACACACATATTGAGGTTATTTATTATCAAATAACACAGTGTGCCGTAGTGGGCTAGAACAGCATGGAGGTGCCCTGTTCTGTAATGGGAGTGCCATTACAGCGTATTTACAGTCTGTGGACAAAATAGACCAAAGCAGTGGCAGTGTTATTGACAGGTAGATGGGGTAAAGGTAGTGGTAATCACCTGCTGATGCAGTAGAAGGCCACCAATCGGCAGAGGTCTGGGAAGCTGAGGGCGGAGCTCTCCAAGGCGAAGGCTGGGGATAGGACAGAGAGCATTTGACACCAATCACAGCTTTGTAACATTTGGCAGCACCCTTCACAGATCCAGGGAAAGGATAAAGTGAATAAGGGGGCAGTTGAAATCAGTGAGGGGGCACAATTTTTGGGAGTTCCTGCATTGGAATTATATTGAATTCTGCTTATATCACGCTATACCATAATAAACATAAAGCTAAAATGCTGAGACTGCTAGACCAGTGAGTGCTTTTGAAGTGACAGGTTGGCGTGAAATCTGTAACTCATCTCCGCTGTGCTGTATCAGCACAATGGACAGCGACCTACACACTGAAGAAAGGCCTGTTAGGCAATGAATATAGGCTACAAGATAGATAGGCTGTTTGAAATAGGTGAATTATCCTATGTGAATGCATCCGAATACTAGTTCCTTACCACAGTGCAGTGCATTTGAAATGCTCCTTGCTGGAGGATTCCTAGCGAATCCTTTGGGACCATCAATAGCATTCTTCCAGTTAGAATACCCAGCTTGGGTGAAGGCCTTGTCTGCGTTAGCATTGGACCCAACACAGAACTTTTGACATGGAAACCAAAATGCCGCATCTGCAGTAACCGAGGACTCCAGTCACTCTCTTCCTATGAACCAGTTGCTATTAAATAAACGTTTTTGGGCAGAAAACCTGCGGCTAGGGTAGGATTCTAGGCTAACCTGGGCTGGCTCCTCTGTCCCAAGATAGTCAGGAACAGTCGGGGAAGGGGTAGTGGAATAGCTGGTGCCCAGCAGCATCATCCCTGCTGGGTTTGGCGGCGGCCTTGGTGGTTTGATTTCCGATATCCATCGTGGCGGTGGCAGATTAACTGGCTAGAGCTCTAGGGTAATAACACAAATGTCTTTTAAAGCTAGCTAAGAAGCTAACTTAACTCTGTAGTGGTGAGGCAGAGTTGAGTGAAGGAGCTTCAATTGTAAACTTGACCGGGTTCTTCTAAATCCAGATCAAATATTACAGATGGAGGCGTATCTCATTTTCCACATAACCTACCACAGATGAGCAGCGTTTCCCCCCCACTTTTATGAAAACCCAAAGGAGACATACCTAACCACCCAGTGGCCTTTCATAGCCCTGATACAGCGCTGATACAGATTTTGCACCAACCTGTCACTCAATCGTTTATTTAGGGGCATAAAACTACAACTGAGGTGGCACAAGCTTCAACTGAGGGGGCTAAGTCCCCTTTTGTCTCCTCGTGGAGCCGGGCTTGATCTTTCATTGATTCACAGTGGATGTTGATCACATGCAGTACTGTGTGTGACTGAAACTGTTCAAGTGTTTGATTGTTAGTTTAGAGCAGTGTTTCTCAACTCCAGTCCTCCAGTACCCCCAACAGAACACATTTTAATTTTAGTCCTGGACAAGCACACCTGATTCAACTTGTCAATTATTTATCAATCCCTCAATGAGTTGAATCAGGTGTGTTTGTCCAGAGCTTCAGGTAGCCTAGCGGTTAGAGCGTTGGGCCAGTAACCTAAAGGTTGCTGAATCGAATCCCTGAGCTGACAAGGTAAAAATCTGTCGTTCTGCCCCTGAACAAGGAAGTAAACCCACTGTTCCCCGGTAGAGCGTCATCGTAAATAAGAATTTGTTCTTAACCGACTTGCCTAGTTCAAGAAAAATGTGTGCTATTGGGGAAACTTGAGGACTGGAGTTGAGAAACTGTTTCATTGTTAGTTTAGAATGTTGGTGTAGCCTACATGTATGTGTACTCACTGGAGTCTTCCTCACATATGAGACACTCCTTAATGGAGGATGCTGCTCGGTCTGCGGTCACTCTGACACACAACAACTTCCTCTGGCTGGAGCTGCACTTACGCACCAGGAATGTCTACACACAGGGGCCAGCCATAAATATTGACAAACATTGTTAAACAAGTACTTATGGAACTGTTCAATAAGAACTGTCAATAACAAGTAAGTAAGAGTATGCTAAGGTTGGGTTTTATTAGGGTTCTTTGTGAACACTTGGGGTGAGGAACTGTACAGTAAGTTCCTGACTGTCTTGTATACTACTCTATTGGAAAGCTATACTATACAGATACAGTTCAACTGGCAGTCAGGTTTAGTTAATTGATTAATTGATGGAATGATCTGATTGGCTTTCCCCTCCTCACCCCCACAGGTTCTCTGAGCAGGATATAGAGGGCGGAGTCAGCATTGATGGACAGCTGCAGCCAGACGGGGTGTGTGTGGAGGAGTCGGTCCAACACACTGAAACTCCGCTGGGACCCTAGATCCCCCTGCATCTAGATAGAACACAGGAAGGGGTCAATGTATAACACACAGACACAGACACACAATCTCTCTTGTCTCTCTTGTTTTCCCCCCTCTCTCTTCCTCTCTCTCAGAACTGCAGGCTGGATGTCACAGTGGTGACATTGTGTGGGCTGCCGGAGAGCGTTGCGAGCATAACAGCAGATGGTTGCCTTGGTTACAGAGGCCTACACATCCTACCAGGCATTCCCACTCAGTAAGAACACCCCCCTCTCCCAACACGAGGCGATACACACCACACACACACAAATACACACACCAGGAGTGCAGGGAAACTACTGGCAAGGTGAAGTCTTCTTTTATATTTCTAGAAAGTATCGTGACTTTCTCTCTTGCATACAAAACAAACAAAGTGTATTTATACCGGCACTGGTAATTCCTCTCCACTGGTTAACAACAATACAACACCCTCCTTCCTCGTATAGACAGTCAGGTGAGCTGCAATTCTGAACAGGAACGAGTCTTTTGTTATTGTTTTCATTGATGACTTGATGATGATAACATTCGTCAGAATAGGAGTCGGTCAAGTAGGAGAAATCACTTAGAAACAAGGAAGATAACACAATGATCAAATGTTCAAATGTTAATGTTGTCTAAATGCCTTTCTATAAAATAAGAAATGTTCTCTAGTGAGAAACAAGTCTCAAATGACAATAAACACCATGATTAGCCAGAGGTATAATGAGAACTCCAAGTCTCAGTAGTATAATTCATAAAGGTGTCACTTTGCCTCCCGAAGGGACGCAGTGGTCTAAGGCACTGCATCGCAGTGCTAGCTGTGTCTCTAGACATCCTGGTTCGAGTCCAGTTCTGTCGCAGCCAGCCACGACCGGGAGACTTATGGGGTGGCGCACAATTGGCCCAGCGTCGTTCGGGTTAGGGGAGGGTTTGGCCGGAAGCAATGCATGCTGACACGGTCTCCAGGTGTACGGTGTTTCCTCCGACACATTGGTGCGGCTGGCTTCTGGATTAAGCGGGCGTTGTGTCAAAAAGCAGTGCGGCTTGGCTGGGTTGTGTTTCGGAGGACGCACGGCTCTTGATCTTCGCCTCTCCCGAGTCCGTAAGGGAGTTACAGCGATGAGACATGACTTTAACTACCAATTGGATACCACGAAAAAGGGGGTTAAAAAAAGTGTTTAACTTTATCATCATAACCTATCTTTATTCATTTAGAGCCAGGTGTTTCTCCCAACCACAATAGCAGACTAGGAAAAACTCATGAACCTACTCGATTCCCTGGTCTTTATAAACTGATTTAACATGGTAATAGAAAACACACGTGACACACATACACACACATCCTTTGCTCTCTATAACTAACATAAACAACCTCCCACCTCCAGTGAGTGTGCAGGGCAGTGTAGGGGTCACCCATACTTACTTCCAGGTCTCCCTTACATAAAACACCACACAGCCCACACACACACGCACACGCACACACACACACACACACACACACACACACACACACACACACACACACACACACACACACACACACACACACACACACACACACACACACACACACACACACACACACACACACAGACTTATGTAATTCCCAGAAACGGAGAGAGAGACTGAGAGAGCAAGATAGAGAGGGAGAGAAAAAGTCTGATATGCAATATCTCTAGGAAGAGAATGTAATAGATGTTTGTCTTGTTTGTCAGTTACATAGACTTGTAAAGGAAAACATGTGTTATGGTCTTAAGGACAGGCAGGAGGCAAAGGATAAAGTGCAAAATGTGCGGTTTCGTCCACAAAGTAATGGTTGTGATGGTAGCTGTGATTATGGTAGATAAGAAATTCAGCAAAATAGGCAACAAAAAATTACAAAACAAGCAAAAGATTAGCAAAAACAAATTTCTCCAAAGAAATTAAAATGTTAACTGGACTCAATCCAGCAATCCGGATTCACCCTAATGGCATAAGAAACAGGCACCAAATTATTTCCCCAACACTTTCCCTGGCTGCCACTGCTCTTGCTCCACAACAAATGTCCTCTGTATCATCACAACTGTTGGAGATATTTCAACAAAACGATTTTGTGGTAAGTTGATCACATTTTTTGACATTTTGAAAAAGTTGTAGATGCATTCCAATGAAGATAGATCTATAATTAAAACACATATATATGCAAGTAGGAAAGCCTTAAGTTTGGAGTAAAGTAGTAATATGTTGGATGAGTGTGTTGGTGGCACGTCCCTGCCCCCCAGGGATAGTTACCCCTTTATGGTTATGAATGTGTTTCTACCTGTCAGTTAGTGCTAGTTTATGCTAACTTGCTAGCTAGCATCTTCACTAGCAATAAATGCTAACCAGCTAGATAGTTACCATAAATTGCTAGGAGTGCTAGCTAGCAACCTTACTACCAGATTATCTGATGTAAAACACATAAAAAAGATAACTTAATGTCAGTTGTAAATGTTTCCACTAGTCACTGATAGCTTTAGAGTTAATGTTACTTTATAGCCTTTTAGCTATTTACCCCAGTACTTTAAAAAACGCAACCTTTTCTAAAAAATGTCATACAATACCTACAAAACTGTTAACTGTAGCCATTTTTTTCCCTTTATAGTTTATATGCCTCAGCATGAACTTCATCCACATATACCCACTTTTTCCCCCAAACTTTGCTTTTTTGTGTCAGAAGTTAGACATTGTTCCTGGGGGGGATAGTTACCCCCTAGTACCCTATTGTCAGGACAAAATACAGCCTACCCCATAGTTGGCCTATCCACATAGGGACACTCTCCCCATCAAAGCATACAGAAAAATGGCAAACCCATGTACAAATACCTTGAGACTCCATTGGCAAAACCATTGCCTCAACAAGCATACCACCCTGCATCCCACTGCTGGCTTGCTTCTAAAGCTAAGCAGGCTTGGTCCTGGATGGGAGACCAGATGCTGCTGGAAGTGCTGTTGGAGGGCCAGTAGGAGGCCCCCTTTCCTCTGGTCTACAAAAATATCCCAATGCTCCAGGGCAGTGATTGGGGACATTGCCCTGTGTAGGGTGCTGTCTTTCAGGTGGGATGTTAAATGGTGTCCTGACTCTCTGAGGTCACTAATGATCCCAAAAAAAGGACCCATGAGCACCAACATGTGAAGTTCATAGGAACATATCAAATTGGGTGTCAAATGAAAGCTAAGAGTCTATATTTTATGGAAATTAATTGATACATAAAACAATCCATATGAATTAAGTGAAGACTTTGATTTCTGGATAAACAGATGGAAAAGTGGTCTTAGAAAACATCTACCAGAAAAAGTACCAGAAATACATCAAAACACAATCATGTTGATGTAAAGACCCCTGCTAACTAATATCAACACATATTTAGTTTGGGAAAAATTGTTTACCTTCTGTAAGTTTAAGAGATATTGCCTTGTGCCTTGGGTTTGCAAAGGGAGGGTATATTACAGGAAACTTTCTAAGTTTACCATTAAACTACCAGAATGTTGCCATCTTTCATGGATTTGGGGTACTTCAGATTATCACAGGTGTCTGCAATTATCTCTGGCCCTCTGTGTGGTCTTATCACATGTAAAATATATCAAATAATTGAATAAGATGATAAAATATATATACAGCACCTGTCAAATGTTTTGACACACCTACTCATTCAAGGGTTTTTCTTAATGTTTTACTATTTTCTACATTGTAGTTTTGTTTTCTTCACTATTCTATGAAATAACACATATGGAATCCTGTAGTAGCCAGAAAAGTGTTAAACAAATCAAAATATATGTTATATTTGAGATTCTTCAAAGTAGCCACCCTTTACCTTTATGACAGTTTTGCACACTCTTGGCATTCTCTCAACCCGCTTCATGAGGTAGTCACCTGGAATGCATTTCAATTAACAGGTGTGCCTTGTTAAAAGTTAATTTGTGGAATTTCTTTCCTTTTAAATGTGTATGAACCAATCAGTTGTGTTGCGACAAGGTAGGGGTGGTATATAGAAAATAGCCCTATTTGGTAAAAGACCAAATCCATATTATGGCAAGAACAGCTCAAATAAGCAAAGAGAAACGACAGTACATCATTACTTTATGACATGAAGGTCAGTCAATCCAGAATATTTCAACAACTTGGAAAGTTTCTTCAAGTGCAGTTGCAAAAACCATCAAGCGCTATGATGAAACTGGTTCTCATGAGGACCGCCACAGGAAAGGAAGACCCAGAGCTACCTATGCTGCAGAGGATAAGGTCATTAGAGTTACCAGCCTCAGAAATGAACAGGCACATCTCAACATCAACTGTTCAGAGGAGACTGAGTGAATCAGGCCTTCATTGTCGGATTGCTGCAAAGAAACCACTACTAAGGGCCACCAATAAGACTTGCTTGGGCCAAGAAACACTAGCAATGGACATTAGACTGGTGGAAATCTGACCATTGGTCTGATGAGTCCAAATTTGAGATGTTTGGTTCCAACCGCCGTGTCTTTGTGAGAAGCAAAGTAGGTGAACGGACGATCTCCGCAAGTGTGGTTCCCACTGTGAAGCATGGAGAAGTGTGTGGTTTGAGTGTGAGGTGTGATTTTATTTTCGAATTCAAGGCACACTTAACCAGCATGGCTACCACAGCATTCTTCAGTGATATTCCATCCCATCTGGATTGCGCTTAGTGGGACTATCATTTGTTTATCAACAGGACAATGACCCAAAAGTCAGGTTTGTAGGCCTCATTGCTCGCACACACCTTTTCAGTTCTGCCCACACATTTCCTATAGGATTGAGGTCAGGACAAAGTGATGGCCACTCCAATACCTTGACTTTGTTGTCCTTAAGCCATTTTTCCACAACTTTGGAAGTATGCTTGGGGCCATTGTCCATTTGGAAGACCCATTTGCAACCAAGCTTTAACTTGATGTCTTAAGATGTTGCTTCAATATATCCACATACTTTGCTTTCCTCATGATAACATCTATTTTGTGAAGTGCAGCAGTCTGTCCTGCAGCAAAGCACCCCCACAACATGATGCTGCCACCCCTGTGCATCATGGTTGGGATGATGTTCTTTGGCTTGCAAGCCTCCCCCTTTTTCCTCCAAACATAACAATGGTCATTACAGACAAACAGTTCTATTTTTGTTTCATCAGACCAGAGGACATTTCTCCAAAATGTACGATCTTTGTCCCCATGTGCAGTTGCAAATCGTAGTCTGGCTTTTTTATGGCAGTTTTGGAACAGTGGCTTCTTCCTTGCTGAGCGGCCTTTCAGGTTATGTCGATATAGGACTCATTTTATTGTGGATATAGATACTTTTGTAACTGTTTCCTCCAGCATCTTCACAAGGTCCTTTGCTGTTGTTCTGGGATTGATTTGCACTTTTCGCACCAAAGTACACTCATCTCTAGGAGACAGAACGCGTCTCCTTCCTGAGCGGTATAAACACCATTGTCCCATGGTGTTTATACTTGCATAATATTGTTTGTACAGATGAACGTGGTACCTTCAGGTGTTTGGAAATTGCTCCCAAGGATGAACCAGACTTGTGGAGGTCTACAATTTATTTTCTGAGGTCTTGGCTGATTTCTTTTGATTTTCCCATGATGTCAAGCAAAGAGGCACTGAGTTTGAAGGTAGGTCTTGAAATACATCCACAGGTACACCTCCAATTGACTCAAATTATGTAATTTAGCCTATCAGAAGCTTCTAAAGCCATGACATTATTTTCTGGAATTTTCCAAGCTGTTTAAAGGCATAGACAACTTAGTGTATGTAAAGTTCTGACCCACTGGAATTGTGATACAGTGAATTATAAGTGAAATAATCTGTCTATAAACAATTGTTGGAAAAATTACTTGTGTCATGCACAAAGTAGATGTCCTAACCGACTTGCCAAAACTATAGTTTGTTAACAAGAAATTTGTGGAGTGGTTGAAAAACTAGTTTTAATGACTCCAACCTAAGTGTATGTAAACATCCAACTTCAACTGTATAAAAAATGATATATGAAAAAATGATACATGAATAATAAAAATAAAAAAGTAATTCAAGTATAACATTACCAACATTATGCTAAATTGCCATAGATTTTATGTTAATTACCCAAATGACTGAAGATTACAGTAACCTTGGTAAATCACATATCGCTTTGCAAACCTACCTGTGCCTTGTAATTCCCACATATCTTTAAGATATTTTCTAATTTCTCTCCCTCACGAGGAGTATAATGAAAGTTCACAGAAGTAACAAGTAATTGTAGATGTGTGATTTTACTGATATCAATTTTGTTTATGTATTATTAAGTGATTAAAACCAAATTGGTAATGACATTACCAAAAATTCAGTAACGGAATTACTGCAACTGAATTGGTTACAATGGGAAATCATAATTTTTTACAAACCACAGTCAACTGCTACTGTCCTCCAGTGTTAATTTTGGCTATTTTTTTAGATTTAGTCTAGTCTTAGTCATTTTGACTAAAATATCATGAAGTCTTAGTCACATTTTTGTCATTTGAATAATGGTTTAGTCAAGTTATTGTCAAAATGATAAACAGTGGGCCATTTTGGTCGACTAAATGCTCTTTCTTTTTAGTCACATCACATTTGCATTGCCTCATGAACCTACAGTGCACTCAAAGTATTCAGACCCCTGGACTTTTTCCACATTTTGTTACATTACAGCCTTATCTAAAATTGATTCAATCGTTTTTTGTTTTCCTCATCAATCTACACACAGTACCCCATAATGACAAAGAAAAAACTGGGGTTTTGAAATTTTAGCAAATGTATAAAAAAAAAAACCATCACATTTACATAAATATTAAAACCCTTTACTCAGTACTTTGTTGAAGCACCTTTTGAAAGCTTTGAGTCTTCTAGGGTATGACGATACTGTATTTCGGGAGTTTCTCCCATTCTTCTCTGCAGATCCTCTCAAGTTCTGTCAGGTTGGATGGGGACCGTCGCTGCACAGCTATTTTCAGGTCTCTCCAGAGATGTTCCATTGGGTTCAAGTCTGGGCTCTGGCTGGGCCACTCGAGGACATTGAGACTTGTCCCGAAGTCACTCCTGTGTTGTCTTGTCTGTGTGCTTAAGGTCGTTGTCCTGTTGGAAGGTGAACTTTCACCCCAGTCTGAGGTCCTGAGCATTCTGGAGCAGGTTTTCATCAAGGATCTCTCTGCACTTTGCTCCATTCATCTTACCCTCCATCCTGACTAGTCTCCTAGTCCCTGCTACTGAAAAACATCCCCACAGCATGATGCTGCCACCACCATGCTTCTCCGTAGGGATGGTGCCAGGTTTCCTCCTGACGTGACGCTTGGCATTCAGGCCAATGAATCTTGTTTATCATGGTCTGAGAGTCCTTAAGTGCCTTTTGGCAAACTCAAAGCGGGTCATCATGTGACTTTTACTGAGGAGTGGCTTCCATCTGGCCTGATTGGTGGAGTGCTGCAGAGATGGTTGTCCTTCTGGAAGGTTCTCCCATCTCCACAGAGGAACTCTGGAACTCTGTCAGAGTAACCATTGGATTCTGGTCACCTCTCTGACCAAGGCCCTTTTCCCCAATTGCTCAGTTTGGCCGGGTGGCCATCTCTAGGAAGAGTCTTGGTGGTTCCATACTTCTTCCATTGAAGAATGGAGGCCACTGTGTTCTTGGGACCTTCAATGCTGCAGAAATGAATGTCCAATCAATTTAATTTACTACAGGTGGACTCCAATCAAGTTGTAGAAACATCTCACGGATGATCATTGGAAACAGGATGCACCTGAGCTCAATTTCGAGTCTCATAGCAAAAGGTATGAAGACTTATGTAAATAAGCTATTTCAGTTTTTCATACATATGCAAAAATGTCTAAACCTGTTTTAGATTTGTCATTATGGGGTATTGTGTGTAGATCGATGAGGCTTTTTAATTGTATTTAATCTATTTTAGAATTAGGCTGTAACGTAACAAAATGTGTAAAAAGTCAAGGGGTCTGAATACTTTCTGAACGCACTGTATAGTAAACATAAATCACTGACTTCCATGTGCACAAATATACATAGCCTTGTCCTACCAACATATTTTTCAACATAATGTCTTATTCTTTTCCCAGAAGCAGACATATGCCAAATATAGAATATATAAGAATTATCTGGCCATGTAAATTCAGCCTACATAGATATTGCACTTTACACATAAAACAAACAGGCCCACACAAGCGCAGCGAGGGAGAGAGAGAGAGAGAGAGAGAGCGCGAGAGAAAGAGTACCACAATCACCAGATGGTGTCGCAAAGTAGTATGGGGATGCACCTCCGTCACTCGATCGCGTCATTGCCTTTGTTAACAACGTTCCACAGACGCCTCAGCCACATTGGTGTCCAAAAGTAGAACGGGAACTAATGACTGTTTCGCCCAGTGAGTGCTGGAGTCGAGTCACTAAACCTAGATTCCAAATAGAGTCCCAATGGTTGGGTCACAAGTCGAGTCACGAGTCCCTATGGCTGAAATCCAAGTCCCAGAGCTTAAATCTGAGTCACTGGGTCCACATTAACAAATAAAAAAGAGATTGTGGTACTACCAGTCAGATATAGTGTCCTACGGGGAATGTAGTCAACAAATGGTTTGCTATCCCCTTTCCTTTCTTTCTGTGGCACCAAATGTTTGCGTATAGACTACTGGTAATGTTACCAGGGCCATGTTCTGTTGCAGAACGTTGGAGAACGTTGGAGAAAAAAATATATTGAATAGAGCCTAAATTATTCCTTATTCAACATATCAGAGGCATGTTTGTTCTTCATAGCATATTTATATCTGAACGTTCCAAAACGTTACGTCCTGCTGAACGCGCCCCAGATTGTTAGCTATAGCTAGCTAAGTTTTATTCTACCTTTATTTAACTTGGCAAGTCAGTTAAGAACAAATTCTTATTTTCAATGACGGCCTAGGAACAGTGGGTTAACTGCCTTGTTCAGGGGCAGAACGACAGATTTGTACCTTGTCAGCTCGGGGATTCTATCTTGCAACCTTTCGGTTACTAGTCCAACGCTCTAACCACTAGGCTACCTGCTGCCTAATGAGGTAACATGACTGGTGAACAAGGTGTAGTCTAAACAAATGGTTAACGGTCCTGTCCACAAGTAGCCAAGTTTTAGGGAGAGTAAAACATAGCTACATCGTTATTTTACTATTAAACTCAATGATGCTATTTTTTATTTCGTAAAGCAACTTGTGTTTATTTACGTGTTGTTCACACGTGTATCTGCCCTCTAATTGGCTAGAATGGTCCTATCTGATCTCACCTCCTCCCACCTGCCTTCCATCTTTGAGGACATATATTTCCATTGTTAGAGAGGTCACTTGACTATCTTGCAGTGGAGGCTCCTCAGAGGAAGAAGGGGAGGACCAACCTCCTCAGTGAATTTCATAAAAATGTAAATGTTAAAACATTATGTTATCCTTTTTAGATAAAACTATACTAAATATAATCACGTCACCAAATCATTCATTAAAACACACTATTTTGCAAAGGTCTACAGTAGCCTCAACAGCACTCTGTAGGGTACCACCATGGTGTAGTCGGAGGACAGCTAGCTTCCGTCCTCCTCTGAGTACATTGACTTCAATATAAAACCTAGGAGGCTCATGGTTCTCACCCCCTTCCATAGACTTACACAGCAACTGTGTTTACGCGTGATCAGGAGTGTATTCATTCTGCCGATTCTGTTGAAAAACGTTTCTTATACAAACAAACAGAACAAAACGGGGATAAACATACCTGCATTTGTTCAATAGAAACTCTTGTTTGCAACTGTTGGACTAATGATTACACCCACTATTAGCTAGATGCAGGCAAGAGTGTGCAAGGCGGTATTGAATGTCACTGTCTGTCCATGTGTCACTGTCTGTCACATCAAATTTGTCTCTCGACCAGTGTGCACCTACGTTGTAAGCTTTCATTCATAGGCTAGGTTGTAGCAACCTCCTGATAGGTATAGGGAAAATGTGAGCATCATGTAGTAGCCTAAACCTATCACTGTTACATTGAACTGGGTGAATGGAATATGAATGACAGTCATCCAATATGCTGTAATAGAAATAAGACACCGACCGCCACTGCTATCTTGTCAACATTATAGACAATCTTTGGGTGTTTGCTCCGTTTGGTGGGTGTGGCATGAAGCAGTGACGTATTTAAAGGACAGCGGACATGCTGACAGCGAGGACAGCGGACATGCTGACAGCGTTCCCCAACCCCTCCCCGTTTTTCAACTGGTTGTTCAGAACGGCACCTTTTCTGTTTAAATGAATGTTGCACAGCGTTTTTTTTAGACTGAACGCAAAATAAATGCACAAACTGAAAGAAATAATTAAACTAAAATTACACAGCTAACTGGGGGCACTTGCTAGCAATAATGGGACTACTTAGCAGTTGCAGTACACAACACGTTGAAAACTAGTAGGAAAGTCAGGATGTCACAATTTACCCAAAAGCAAGAACGCATGCCGCCATTACAAGACTGTGCTGTAATTTAAGTAAGACTAGAAAATGTAGTCTAGTTCACTGAAGTCTTCCTCATGTCATGTTGCATTAACACAAATTAATCTATCAGGTCAAGACCCGGTTCAAATTCCAAGGGAATATTTTACATGTGAAGGCCAACATAAAGCATTTGAGTTTATTACTTGTCAGCATTGGTCTAAATCAATTGTAATCCACAGAGACCAGTGACAAGGCCATAGAATCCAATTAAAGAGCTTTATCAGGGGGCGACAGGAGGACAGACGCCAGCATGATGTACTGTAGTAGTACTAGAGAAGCTTGGTACAGTATGCAGAGAGCTTGCTTGATAACAAAGAAGTGGAGATGAGAGAGTCTGAAGTGGATGAAAGAGAGCGGCAGGCCTGGTAGGGCAGACCCCTGGGGAGGCAAGAAGTAGAGCAATAGAGTGAAAAGGGAGAGAGAACAAGACCTTTAGTTTGAAAGTGGGCAGCAGCCAGCAGTGACAGTGACGGAGGAGAGAACAAGGAAAGAGAGAGCGAGAGAGGGGAGAGAACGAGGAGTCAGAGAAGGAAGAGAATAGAATAAGAATAAGAAAACATTGCAGCAAAAACCTTAAATGAATGTGTCAGGCAGGGGAAATACAGTTAATAGATAGTAGAGGAGGGTGAGACTAGGGGCGGCAGTGTAGCCTAGTGGTTAGAGCGTTGGACTAGTAACCGAAAGGTTGCAAGATCGAATCCCCTAGTGGACAAGGTACAAAATCTGTCTTCTGCCCCTGAACAAGGCAGTTAACCCACTGTTCCTCGGCCGTCATTGAAAATAGGAATTTGTTCTTAACTGACTTGCCTAGTTAAATAAAGGTACAAATAAAGATGTGTTTACAATATAGTGGACCAGTGCACTAGGTAGAAGTGACTTATTGTTCTGACATTTGGACTGTATAAATAGTAGATTTTACAATACCTTGTTACTTTATGATGACTCTGAATAACAAGGCAGGCTTTCTAATGTCTGGGGATGATATTGGCGAAGTCATCTATGTAGTACGGAGAGGGCAAAGATTCAAACGGCTCGTCAGAATAGGGACGTACTACATGATATCTGTAGATCATCAGACATCAATGGATGTCACCACTTCCTGTACATAAGAGACAATTATGTCAAAGCTATATATAGAAATAATTGCAAAGTAAGGTTGTGGAGTGAAACCATTCAATGTGACTAATGCAAGTGGATAATTGCTGTGTGAATCTACCTTGTGTGTGTGGGGGAGGGGGGGCACAGGGGTCCTTCAGACTGGTTTCTGTTTGAGTGGCTGTAAAGAGCTGTTGTTGGGGAGTTTGAGGGTAGCGTGACGGGAGAGAAAGAGAGAGAATAGAGAGGGGGAGGGAAACGGAGAGAGAGATGCGGGGGGGGGGGGGCTCCTATTAAAGTATCTCTATTTTAATTTATTTGTCTTGTTTGCCATTTCTTTTAACATGGACTTCGCTGTAATTTAGAGAGAGTGAGAGAGCAATAAGGAGGCAGGCAGCAGCAGAATGAGTCAGACCATCACTTAGGCTGTGGGAGAAGTAGCGAGGAGAGGAGAGCTGTTAGCATAACTGTGAATAGTCATAATTTTAGCCCTGAAATGGCCAATGGACAAGACAGTGATTCAGATCAGCCAGGAACTATGATGATAAGTGCCCAACTCCATCTCAGCTTATCTCATCAGATCAACAGTTAAACCTGCATCGGTGGCTGGCTAACGTCTGTTATACTCATCATGTGTGTCAGTGAGTGAGTGTCAATGTTCTTTATCAAGAGAAGCTCATAACAGTTTATGCTGTGTAGACTATACATTTTCATGTGCCCTGATGTAAGATCCAATTTTCTTTCTGTCCAACGACAGAGGTAGTTATAAACTACCTCTTTCAAGTAAAAGGTTCTTTGAGTAATCTTCCTAAGATCTGTGTTTCGTCATGTGAGTTGAGATGGGTGTGTCTTGGCTATAAATGATACTAAACTGTTTTGTAAGCAGTCTCAGAGAATTCATTTATAGATACGGAATTGATCTGAGAGTCACAGGGCTATGCTGAAGCTCATATATAATTAAAGATGGACTTTATAATATAACTCTGACTTGTGTGTGATTTGCTATCTCAATGTTTAGTAATAAAGGAAATTACCAAGACAGGTTCTGATAGTATTTCTGATTGGCTTAACACACCACCACCTGTGGAGCTTCTCAAAGTAATTTTTTCTCCACCTTAAACAGCAAGTAAACAAAGTCTGTTTTAACCTCCACTGAGAATTACAATAGTTCTTCAATGTATTTGATTAATCTTTCCAGCTCTCTCCCTTTCAATAACCACTCAGTGTGAAAGAGAAAAATGTCATGCTCTGATCACTTTTTATCAGTGCTTGACTTGAGTTGACTGATAAATAGGTTCCGGTACTCATTTTGGGTGCTGGTACGGTTTATATTTAGTTGCAGGAGTTCCACAATGCTTTTGAGCTAACATTCTATAAGAGAAACAAGAGCTCAAGTAGTAGAACATTTGAGATGAGGTACTCAGATCTGGTGAGCACCTGCCCAAGTCAAGCACTGCTTCTTATCCCTTGCGAAAATAACCTACAGCTGTGTTTGTCCCGAGCTCACTGTCCGGAAACTCTGAGGGCCAAGAATATTTTATAATATTTTATAAGTTCACAAGCACAAGCTTCTGGCTGGACCCAAAAGAATGTTTCAAGTTCGTTGCAGACAGGCCATGTGTAGCCAATGTGATTTATAGCATGTTTATTTTTATCAGGATATTTTCTACCTGCAGGCTGCAATTTTTAGATGCCTGCCAGCAAAGCCACTACACAACAGAACACTAAACAATACATTAATTGCACTAGAACAGTGACAAACAGTTCCCACAAACTGTTAGGGCCTACATAAAGCTGTCCCAACCACAGAGATTGCTTTTCAGCACCATTGAGTGAATATCCCTGGCTATCAGTGGAGCCTTGTCTGGCAGCAAAACAGTTAATTCAGCTTAATTTACTGCCTTAAAAAAAAAACATATCTGATATGGGTGACTTGCTTAAAGAAATGTGGTTTCTACTGACAATTGAGATGTACAAACTATGGCATAAGGGGACGTTGAGAAATCAGTAATTTCGATTAAGACAATGAGCGAGCTAGAATGGACGTAGTCAATATAACTATTTGTTCAGCACTTTTGGAATGTACAGTGACAGAATATTGTCCGTTCTTACAGTGTTCTCCCAGTACACCAACTCAGAACCATAGGATAAATAAAGGGGGCATATAAGCAAACAATGAAAGCTCTTACAATATTTGATGATGACATTTATCTAAAACAGGCTACAAGTGCACCACCAAGTCAGAACAGTAGGCTAAGTTATGAAGGGGAAAGGGACGAAATTATTAGGGTGAGGCACAAGCAGCTTACTACACAACACACACTTAGAATTACTTTCTTAGCTACAGTATGTATATCTCCCTGGCATATTACATAATTTATGCAGCAGTATATAATACATTTTTGGACTCACCTTGTTATGCTGTGCTCACTTGAACAGGAAGGTGGCGCGGCGGTCTTTCGTGGTCAAATTTTGTCATCAAAGTCTGGCATTCTCTGGATTTATGGTGCTTTCAAGACATATGAGAACTCTGAAAAAAACAAGGTTGAATCATGACGCAGTGATCTTCAGGTCGGAGCCCTAGAAAGAGGCCAGAGTTCCCGACTTGGAATTCTGAGTTGGATGACTGTTCAAAAAGTATTTTCCCAGTTGGAGCTCGTTTTTTTTTAGTTCCCAGTTGTCATGAACTCTCTGAAGTCTGAGATTTCCCAGTTCCGAGTTTCCAGTTGTTTTGAACCTTTTCTGGCCCATGGCATGTGAATTTCTTCCCCTTTAAGCTTGTAAAAGAGACCCTTAAACCCAGACCACACACACCACTCCACTGAATTGCAGGCTAGTGATTGTTTTTCAACACTTGCAGTAAGCCACTGATTTCTTCCAAACCACTCATTGTTGAATTTGCGATTTCCAACTTGTTGTGTAATGTTTAAGTCCAATGGCCGATGAGCACCGATATGTTTTATCTATAATTTCCCTTCGTAATTTCTCTTCATATGACAAGGACTGAAAAGGATTTGCCAGTAGATTGTCGACTTGATTCATGATGACTGTTAGCTTGCTAGCTACAGATGAAGTCGGAAGTGTACATACACCTCAGCTTTTCACAATTCCTGACATTTAATCCTAGTAAAAATTCCTCGTCTTAGGTTAGTTAGGATCACCACTTATTTTAAGAATGTGAAATGTCAGAATAATAGTAGAGAGAATGATTATTTCAGCTTTGATCTCTTTCATCACATTCCCAGTAGGTCAAAAGTTTATATACACTCAATTAGTTTTTGGTAGCATTGTCTTTTAATTGTTTAACTTGGGTCATACGTTTTGGGTAGCCTTCCACAAGCTTCCCACAATAAGTTGGGTGAATTTTGGCCCATTAGTCCTGACAGAGCTGGTGAAACTGAGTCAGGTTTGTAGGCCTCCATGCTCGCACACGCTTTTTCAGTTCTGCCCACAATTTTTCTATGGGATTGAGGTCAGGGCTTTGTGATGACCACTCCAATACCTTGACTTTGTTGTCCTTAAGCCATTTTCCACAACTTTGGAAGTATGCTTGGGGTCATTGTCCATTTGAAAGACCCATTTGCAACAAAGATTTAACTTCCTAACTGATGTGTTGAGATGTTGCTTCAGAATATCCACGTTATTTCCTTTCCTCATGATGCCATCTATATTGTGAAGTGCACCAGTGCCTCCTGCAGCAAAGCACCCCCACAACAAGATGCTGCCACCATCGTGCTTCACGGTAGGGATGGTGTTGTTCGGCTTGCAAGCCTCCCCTTTTTCCTCCAAACATAACAATGGTCATTATGGCCAAACAATTATATTTTTGTTTCATCAGACCAGAGGACATTTCTCCAAAATGTACTATCTTTGTTCCCATGTGCAGTTGCAAATCGTAGTCTGGCTTTTTTATGGCAGTTTAGGAGCAGTGGCTTCTTCCTTGCTGAGTGGCCTTTCAGGTTATGTCGATATAGGACTCGTTTTACTGTGGATATCGATACTTTTGTACGTTTCCTCCAGCATCTTCACAAGGTCCTTTGCTGTTGTTCTGGGATTGATCTGCATTTTTCGCACCAAAGTACATTCATCTCTAGGAGACAGAACAAGTGTCCTTCCTGAGCAGTATGATGGCTGTGTGGTCCCATAGTGTTTATGCTTGGGTACTATTGTTTGTACAGATTAATGTGGTACCTTCAGGCATTTGGAAATTGCTCCGAAGGATGAACCAGACTTGTGGAGGTCTACAATTTATTTTCTGTGGTCTTGGCTGATTTCTTTTGATTTCCCATGATGTCAAGCAAAGAGGCACCGAGTTTGAAGGTAGGCCTTGAAATACATCCACAGGTACACCTCCAATTGACTCAAATTCTGTCAATTAGCCTATCAGAAGCTTCTAAAGCCATGACATCATTTTCTGGAATTTCCAAGCTGTTTAAAGGCACATCCAACTTAGTGTAACTTCTGACCCACTGGAATTGTGATACAGTGAATTATAAGTGAAATAATCTGTCTGTAAACAATTGTTGTAAAAATTACTTGTGTCATGCACAAAGTAGATGTCCTAACTGACTTGCCAAAACTATAGTTTTTTAACAAGAAATTTGTGGAGTGGTTGAAAAGGGAGTTTTAATGACTCCAACCAAAGTGTATGGAAACTTCCCACTTTAACTGTAATATTTTGAAAGTATGATGTTGACATGATCAGTCCAATCAAAACTACTGTAGATATAACCTGATTTGACGGCATTTTATCTGTGGCCAATGACCTTGAGCCTTCTTGGATTGGCCTTCTTGGATTGGCATTGGAATTTTTGAGCTCTCCCCATAGCTCTCCCCATAGATTTTGCAGTTACGTAGTGTCCCCGTGAGTGACAATCACGGCGCAGCTAGAGAACGTTACCAACCACTAAGCTCTGTATTTTCCACTGGCTGCCCCACCACCACAAGAACGCACTGAGCTAGGCTTGAACACCAGCATTTTGGAGCTGCCTTACTCGAGAAAGAAAAAAAGAGACCATGTTTGTATGAGGCTCGTCAATGAACAGACGACTTTCGGTCGACCAAGATTTTTTTCAGATAGTCAGCCTTACTAGAACCCCCCCACCACCACACCACACACACACAGAGATCCAGAGGGCTGGCCACCCCTCAGAGCCTGGTTCCTCTCTAGGTTTCTTCCGAGTGTAACAGTATAACTTTAGACTGTACCCTGCCCATACCCAGGCGCGAACCAGGGACCCTCTGCACACATCAACAACAGTCACCCACGAAGCATCATTACCCATCGCTCCACAAAAGCCACGGCCCTTGCAGAGCAAGGTGAACCACTACTTCAAGGTCTCAGAGCAAGTGACGTCACCGATTGAAACACTATTTAGCGCGCACCACCGCTAACTAGCTAGCTATTTCACATCCGTTACACTAGCCACCATCCCTCTACATGCTTGCTCTCTGGGGTTTTAGGCTGGGTTTCTGTATAAGCACTTTGTGACAACTGCTGTTGTAAAAATGTCTCTACAAATACATTTGAGCACCTCTCACTGTTAAGTGGTTAGAACAACCAGGCTGCCAGGCGCTTGTGGTAAGAGGGAGAAAATAGCCAGCAGGCCTCTTGAGATAAAGTGATGGGTGGAAATGTTCTCAAACCCCCAGTTAATGGATGTTCAGGCCTCTATCTTATGACTAAGTCAATGAATAATACTGTGATGGACAGGGTTGGGCTTTAGAGCACTCGTTGAACAAAGTGTTTTTTTAGGGACTACTAAATAATATCAGATGATTTTGACTAGAGTGAGAGGGAATATCATATTGGTTTTCCAGTGGTTTTCCAGGGACTATGAAGAAGGTATCAACCCTCACAGAAACAGTTGTGATTCCGTTACTTGGTAAATAAATGGACAGAGGAATCGAGATGGAAAAGCCTTAGACAGTGTCAATGTACAAACTTTTTGTAACCTCCACCTTGTTGAATGAGGTATGCATTTTTAATTGAGCTGCCCTTTTTTGGCCAAGTCTCCCTTGGAAGTGGGACTTTCTGGTTAAATAAGGTTAGATTTTTTTAAAAATCCAACAACAATCTAACCTTACATAGCAGGCGTAAAAGAAAGGCCTGAAACTAGATCCCCCTACATACTGGTCTTAAGGAGAAGAAAATAAACTGTCAGGGGAGGTTCTCTTCTGCACTGTTCAACCAATCCAGTAAATGTGGAGGAGGAGTTAAGACAGTGTTGCCTTGTTAACGTCCAAAAGCGAAAGTCACATCACAGGCTCTCTTTCCATTTCTCCTAAAAACCGGAACATCCGGTTGTTGGGGACTCGGCAGAGGCAGCTAACAATCTTACAATAGCAATTGGCTCTCCATCTACAGTGGTGGGTGTGACACCAGCCATGGCTATGATGACATCATCAGGAGGTGACAGTGGGATTGCCATACTGTGTGTGAGGCACCACTTGTATAAAAACAACAGACTGCTCATTACCACATTACTGTCTGTGTGTGTGTGTGTGATCAACGTCATGCCTTTTCACTCTGCTACCACACTCACACTCCACTCCCACTAAACAGGCTGGGATGAAACCCCATCCTCCACCATTACACACACACACACACACACACACACACACACACACACACACACACACACACACACACACACACACACACACACACACACACACACACACACACACACACACACACACACACACACACACACACACACACACAGGGGATGAGATGCCTCCCCCTAAATTAACATAACATCAACCGTCACATTCACATTCACTCTCCATATGACATACACCATGTGACAAATGACCAATATGGCTCACTTATAGTACATTAACTCTGGATTTCAAAAGGACTTTTTGGCCAGCATAGTGATGTTTCACACCATGATGCAGAGTAAAACCTTTTCAACCACATCAAATGTCCATGGATTTGTATAGCAAAGATAGAGCAGTGGAAGAAGGCCCTCCTACGCAGACAGGCAGGTTGGAGGAGACGAGGATGGCAGGCACTCTGCTAAACTTATGTAACAATCCAATCATGTGAGATTACACTCTGATGTACCCTGTGAACAGAGCTAATAGGCAGTCTGAAATGGCACCCTATTCCCTACATAGCGCACTACGTTTGACCAGGACCCACCCATAGGGCTCTGGTCGAAAGTAGTCCACTAATAGAGGGAATATGGTGCCATTTGGGACGGCAATGTAGTGCACTTTAGGATGCCAATAAGAAGGCAGACAATAGCCATACTAACTGACTGTCACTGAGCGTCCAAACTGATTGCTTGTATTCAATGAAATAAAGTTTGTAACCCTGGGAGTGATTTGCACCAATCTTTTTGTTTTCTATCTGTCTTGCTTTATTTGGTAACCAACCCAGCAACAGATTGCTTTAATTTGGGAATTTATTTACAGCTACTTAGTTGTTGTTTAATATAACTCCTACCTTCTGAAATATTCTTATACCTAATCTATAAGAAGCATTCAGGGGATACCGGTCTGGATCTACATACCTGTGTGCTGTCAGACAGTTATTTCCGGAATGTTCTCAAATGATGACAATAGCAAA